>NC_091212.1:16080711-16380711 GCF_040958095.1 Procambarus clarkii | reverse complement strand
ATATGACAGCTATATCAGAGAAAACACTGTACAATGAATCAGAAAGACCAAGGTTTAATTACCTTTTTTTAAGAGGCTGTTTGCATTCTAACCGGCTCGCCCTATCTACTGACATTAATGACCAAAAATGATTAGATAAATGGGTTTCGTCAGAACACTTTCCATGTATTTGTTGACAGCGTGTTGATGATAAAAGACCTTTGGTTTCCATAACACTTCGTCCAAGAGAAATTAACAGGAGCCGAATTTGCTCCCGTGCGCCTCTGGTCTAAGAACAATAATAATGGCTGACCACTCCTTCCACACTGACGCCTCCCTCACTTTGTAGAGATGTCAGGAATTAATAGAAAGGTCACATTTACTCTATTTTAATATTGATAATTAAATTAATTCAAATCAGATGTTTTTATGATGGTAAAGTCCAAAGACTAATGTATTTAAGAATAATTCCCACCATAATAGCTGGTGAATTTATAATAGTATGTGGCAATGATATTCCATTTTCTATAGACGGAAAGTTCCACTACAAGTTGCATTTTCTATGGGTAACTTGTGTATACAATGGCAGCAATATTATCTGCCTGTATTGATATTATTAAATGGTGTCGGATTTTCCGACAGCTGTGGTGAGTCCTGCGGGTGTGGAGCGGAGGTGTCAGCTTAGAAGCGTGTAGGTCGCCTCCCAGGATACCTCTCACGGTGGGCATGAGAGGCGTGGTCCGCCTTTCGGGCCCCACCGCGTGTTCCTCGATTATCACAGGTTTTCCTCATCCTCGTTCTACCGTGGACCTGGAAGTATTAAAGCAGTAAGGGTGGGTAGGAGCTGGTATGCAGTGGTAACGTGAAAGGCAAAGGCACAGTTGCGTGGGACCCACATCATAAGTGTACTCTGGCAACTTAGGCTGCAAGAGTGGGGATAACTGGATGCGACACCTGCTGCGAAAGGCAGGAATGGGTAGAATTGAATGAAGTCCCAAGCATAACTGAGTGGTGAGTAACTGAGAAGCCTAGTGATGGTACTGCCAGATACAATAAGTGCTAACTCCTGGAACAATCGGACGCCTCCTCAGCGGGAAACTAAGAGAAGTAATGAATGCCAGCGTCAAGTAGTTAGTAGGCTCCAGCACGGCAATTATTAATAATAATATAAATTATAAGTCAATGTTAAAACACAGAGCAGACAGTGGACTGCAGGTGGCCCCGAAGACTGCATTGAGTGCAGCGAAGTCCATATCACTATGCAGCGGGTAGATACTAAGGAACGCCAACAGGCCAAGGTAAGAGGGTGTTAAGTGGCATCGAACTGCAGAACCACTTTCGCTCAACAAGACGAATTAGAACTGTAACGAAATTATTATTAAGAATGGAGAGAGAAAATGCGTTCTTCCCTTCTTTTCTCGTGAAAATCCTTAGCTAGGACACGCCATCTGTAGCCTCCGCAGCTGGACCATTGCAGCTGCGACATCTTCGGTTGGACACCGCTAGATGTCAACTTCAGCAGCTGGGACATCGTCGGCTGGATACTTCCTTCTGGAGCCTCAGCTGCTGGGTCATCGGCTGGAAACTCTTCAGCCGGAACACCAGGAGCTGGGCTTGGCCCCCAGGGCATGCTCAGCTGGAACACCGCCAGTTGTGCCATCAGCTGCTGGATCATCGGCTGGGACCACATTAGCCGGAACATCAGCGGCTGAGCTTGGCCCCCAGGGGGAATGCTCAGCTGGCACACCACCAGCAGGCCCATCAGCTGCTGGGTCATCGGCAGCATATCCACGTCAGCCGGGACATCAGCAGCTGGGCCTGGCCCGAGGGCAGCTGGGCCATTAGCTGCTGGATCATCGGCAGGGACTACTTCAGCCGGAACAACAGCTGCTGGGTCTGCCCGCGGGCGGGCAAAGCAAATGAGGAGTGAAATTATAATAACCAGTATGGATAAATGAATATGAGGGTAATGATAAACAGGGAAAAGTGAATAGACATAACCAGACACAATGACTGATTAATAATTGAGCCCTCCTTTGTGTGTACCCCGACACTGCATTGGGTAACTGGCACTAGGCTCCGTCAGCAATGTGCCATGACACAATCTCCCTAGTAGCATCAATTGCAGCACTGGCGCACTGCTCAGTTAGGTTATACGGCATCGAGTAATGTGGTACATCCATTGTTCTTTATCCAATAATTAATAAGAACAGGGGGAGAACGTTTATAATAAAGAATAATAACACTAAAGGATAACAATAATAAAGAATAATTGACAGGATTCGGCTGAATCGAATCTTCGGGACTGAAGTAATTCTTGATCTTACTATACATAACATAACAACCCATTCTCACACAAGACAGCACATATATGACTTAATGCTTAAAGTCAATATATGTTGAATGTGATTTAGTACATATGTGATATATTTCCAGTTACCTTTTTTTACCAAGGCCCAAACTCTTCCTCACGTACCAATTTACGTCTCACAGTACCCGTCCATCAACGTAGATAGCAGAATAGTCGTGATTGGTTCAATTATAATGAAAATTGTAGTTTTCAGGTCCCACATGGGTTGTGAAATTTACCTACTATTGCCCATGCTCTTAGAATATTACAGATCAGCTACATCCTATTGAAGGCTCGTAGTTTTGTTTTGAGAAATATTAGTTGTTCTTAGTAAATTATAATAAGCACTATAAATTATTACATAGAATAACAGTGCTTCACCAATCAATATTATATACCATAGTTTTTGCTTTAAAAATCTTTAAAGAATGTTTTGTAGGAACGCTAACAGAAAACGATGTTATGTTGGAATGTTTATGGGGTAAACTACTGCAAACTTGGGGATCACTTCCACCCACAGGAAGGGTATGGGATCCAATACCATCCAATGGATGTGTATGGTGTCCACTACCACCGACAGGATGGGTATGGGGTCCAATACCACCCACAGGATGAGTATGGCGTCCACTATCACCCACAGAATGGGTATGGGGCTCCAACCACCCACAGAATAAGTATGGGGTCCAATAACACCCACTGGATGTGCATGGTGTCCATTGCCGCCCACAGGATGAGTATAGGGTCCAGTATCGCCCACAGGATTAGTATATAGGGTCCACGGCCGCCCACAGGGTCGGTAAAGGGTCCACTACCGTCCACAGGGTTGGTAGGGGGTCAACTGCCGCCCACAGGGTCGGTAGGGGGTTCACTACCGCCCACAGGGTCAGTATGGGGTCCACTACCGCCCACAGGGTTGGTATGGGGTCCACTACAGCCCATGGTCGGTAGGGGTCCACTACCGCCCACAGGGTTGGTAGGGGGGTCCACTGCCGCCCACAGGGTCGGTATGGGGTCCACTACCGCCCACAGGGTCGGTAGGGCATCCACAGGGTCGGTAGGGGTCCACTGCCGCCCACAGGGTCGGTAGGGGGATCCACTGCCGCCCACAGGGTTGGTAGGGGGGTCCACTGCCGCCTACAGGGTTGGTAGGGGGTTCCACTGCCGCCCACAGGGTCGGTAGGGGGGTCAACTGCCGCCCACAGGGTCAGCAGGGGGTCCACTACCGCCCACAGGGTTGGTAGGGGGGTCCACTACCGCCCACAGGGTTAGTAGGGGGGTCCACTGCCGCCCACAGGGTTGGTAGGAGAGTCCACTGCCGCCCACAGGGTCGGTAGGGGGTCCACTGCCGCCCACAGGGTCGGCAGGGGGTCCACTACCGCCCACAGGGTCGCTACGAAGTCAACTACCGCCCATAGTGTTTGTATAGTGTCCACTACCGCCCATAGTGTTTGTATAGTGTCCACTACCGCCCATAGTGTTATTATGGGGTCACCTACCCCTCATAGTGTCGGCATGGGGGTCCATTACTACCCACAGGGTGTGTCTGGGGTCTATTTTTTTCTATTTTCTACCCAAAATCATTTACGTCCTCTAATTACTCAACACAAAGCTGCTATTAGGACAATATCCAACTCTGGCCCCAGACATCACTCGGTACCCCTACTCAAATCTCTGAATATGTTAGACATTAAGTCACTGCACATTCTCTCATGTGTATTATACATATATAAAACGCTAAACTGTAATGCCAATCCTGACCTCAAAAGCTTCATAGAAGGTTGTAACAGAACCCATGAGCACCACACCAGAAATAAATAGTTTTGATATTCCTAGAGTACGACTTAATCAAACTAGAAATGCTCTACAAATCAAGGGACCCAGATTGTGGAATGACCTTCCCAACCATGTTAAAGACTGTACCTCTCTCAACTAGTTTAAGATAAAAACGAAGCTATACCTAATAAATTCCCTGTAACCTACCTTACCCCTCTAATGTCATCCAATGTCTGTTTTTTTTAAAGAGCGCTGTTTGTCGAAAGAATTGTATTTGTGCTGCTTTTTCAACTATGTTTTCATTTTACTCTTTATGCTCAATTAGTATTAAGCTCTAGTCATTTAAGTTTTTTATGCCCGAAACGCTTTGCGTAATAGTGGCTTTAGGCATTGTATGTACTAGCCCTAACTATAAATCCATCACTCTTTGTAAAATCTCTTATGTATGTACCTTACCTAAATAAACATTTTTATTTTTTTATTTACTCTTCACTAGTCATTTACTGAACTTAATTAATTGAGTGCATTAATATTTCTTCAGGTCTTATTAATTATACAGTCATAACTGAACTATTTATAGTTAATAATCATTAGCTTAAATTTGCCTATGTTTATTATTCAACTTTTTCTTTGATTTCATTTATTACCTAGGCTGCCTAGCCTCGCCATACTCCCTTACTCCATTGTACCCCTGGCTTTACCTGTATCTCAAATTGCAAATTGTTACAGTGTACTTGAGAGTACTTGTAAGCAATCTACCTCATTTTTTCTTTTTTTGCTCAATTTGTTTTTGTATTGTATAGTCTTGTTTATATCTTTGTTTTGTATTTCTATATCTTTTGTTTTGTATAGTCCATGTTTATATGTTTTTTCTTTGATTTCATTTATTACCTAGGTTGCCTAGCCTCGCCATACTCCCTTACTCAATTGTACCCCTGTAAGCCCCCTGTAAGCTACCTCATTTTTTTCTTTTGTTGTTCGTTTTGTATAGTATTGTTTATATATTTTTCCCCCTTTTATAGCTTAATTCTACTTTGTAATTTGCCTTTCTTGCCTTGTTTTCCTGCAACCAGCTTTTTTATGCAGACAAGCATAGACCCAGAACTAAACCTCTTATCCACTATCTATGACAATCATCACTTTAATATGGTCTAAATTGCAGATATTTTGCAGCACATGATGTAAACAATGTATTAACTCATAATCACAATATCTCTGTAATCATCTTGAACGTTAGATCCCTAGGTAAACACATCGATGATGTTAGTACCTTGATTGAAACTATTGACAACAAATTCTCTTTGATTATACTTACTGAAACATGGTTGAAAGAGGATACTACTCAACTCTTTAACATACCTAACTACTCGGCAATTCACAACTGTCGTCAACTTCAGAGAGGTGGTGGCACTGCTCTTTACTACCACCAAGAACTAACATGCTTAAAAGAAATTAGAACTAGAGACTGCTGTGGGGAGTATATCTTCGTCAGCTTCAGCTGTCAAGGGTGCCGAGTCTGTCATGTCTGTGGGTGCAGTCTATAGAATTCCTAACACTGATGTGTCCGAATTCAACTCAAACCTTAGAAATCTAATACTCGATAACAGACTGAACAAAAACCATCTAATTATCGCAGGGGACTTTAATATTGACCTCTGCGAGCCTGAACACCTAACTGCTGTTAGCTTCCTCAACTGTATGAATTCCTGCTTCCTCATACCCTTTATCACAAGACCTACTAGAATCACTGATAGTACTGCCACGACTCTAGATCACATCTGGACAAACATAACCTCTCCGCTTACTTCAGGTATAATCACCGATAGCACTACAGACCATTACCCCACATTTCTCTTAACTAACATTAGCAAACCACCTCTAGAGTCAAAGGAGTTAAGTTTTAGGCTGCACAATGAAACTGCTATAGACAATTTTATAACTGCTGCTGATAATGTCAACTGGGAGTCCGAGTTAGGTAACATAGGGGACATCAACCTAGCAGTGCAATGTTTTCTTCAAAAAACTCTTAGCCTATATAACACCCACTGTCCTATGCTTACAAAACAAGTCACAACCAAAAGGCTTAACAATCCCTGGCTTACAAAGGGAATACTTAAATCAATTAATAAAAAACATGACCTTGAGAAGAAGTATAGGTTAGGAATTGTCTCCAAAGAATTCTCAAAGAATTACTCGTTATTGCTATCTAAGATAATTAGACGAGCCAAAACTAAATACTACGAAGATAAATTTACCCAAATAAAGAGCAACATTAAATAAAAAAAACTTGGAGCACAATTTCACAAATATTGGGATCAAAGAAGACTTTAAATAACAAACCAACACTCCTGTCCAATAACGATGGTCAGCTTTCAGCCTCAGATTCTGCTATTAAGTTCAATAGGTTCTTCTCTTCCATTGGGTCATCCCTTGCAAATGATATTCCATCTTCCAGTACTGACGTTAAGGACTATCTTACAGGTAACTATCCACAGTCTCTGTACCTAAAGCCTATTAATTCCAATGACGTCAATGAGATAATCCTTTCCCTTAAAACCAAGTCTAGTGCCCTTGAGGAGATACCAACTTTAATTTACAAAAAAGCCTCCAGATCTTTAGCCCCTGCTATTGCATTGCTCTTCAACAAGTCACTTGAACTCCAAACCTTTCCAGATATTCTAAAAAAAACGAGAGTAACGCCTGTCCACAAATGTGGTGATCTCACAGATGTTAACCACTACAGACCTATATCAATCCTGCCAAACTTGTCAAAAACGTTTTGAAAAACTAATCTACAAGCAGCTTTACTCTTATCTAGCCAAACACAATATACTTAGCCCTTGCTAATATGGCTTCAGACCCAAAAAAAGCACTAACGATGCACTTATTAGTATGCTTAACTCGATTCATACAGTTCTTGATAAAAATGAGTTCCCTGTTGGGTTATTTGTGGACCTGCTTAAGGCTTTTGACTCAACCACCAAAACCTTCTTCTTAAATTACATCATTATGGAGTCAGAGGACACTCCCTGCAATACCTCAAATCCTACCTTACTGACAAGCTCCAGTATGTTTCTGTGAATAATTCAATTTCTCCCACCCTACCCATCAACATTGGTGTTCCTCAGGGCAGCATACTTGGCCCTCTCCTCTTTCTCATCTACATTAATGACCTTCCAAATGCCTCCCAACACCTCAAACCAATTCTATTTGCTGACGACACAACCTTCATTTACTCCAGTACTGACCCCCTTGCTCTAAATGCCACAGTAAATACTGATCTAAATAAAGTCCATCTTTGGCTAACTGCCAACAAACTCACCCTTAACATTGACCAAACTTTCTATATTCTGTTTGGCAATAAATCCTCTAATCAAATAAATCTCAAAATAAACAATACCCAAATTTGTAACAAATTAGATGGCAAATTCCTTGGCATTCTCATTGACCTCAAGCTGAATTTCCAGGGACACATTCTAAATATATCAAAAAAAGTTTCAAAAACTGTTGGCATTCTTTCTAAGATCAGATATTATGTACCCCACCCTGCCCTGGTGACTCTCTATTACTCCCTCATCTATCCATATCTCAACTATGGTATTTGTGCTTGGGGTTCTACTACCCCAAGTAGTAGGAGGAGGCCTGGTCGACGACCGGGCCGCGGGGACGCTAAGCCCCGGAAGCACCTCAAGGTAACCCAAAATCATTTAATTACGTCCTCTAATTACTCAACACAAAGCTGCTATTAGGACAATATCCAACTCTGGCCCCAGACATCACTCGGTACCCCTATTCAAATCTCTGAATATGTTAGACATTAAGTCACTGCACATTCTCTCATGTGTATTATACATATATAAAACGCTAAACTGTAATGCCAATCCTGACCTCAAAAGCTTCATAGAAGGTTGTAACAGAACCCATGAGCACCACACCAGAAATAAATACAGTTTTGATATTCCTAGAGTACGACTTAATCAAACTAGAAATGCTCTACAAATCAAGGGACCCAGATTGTGGAATGACCTTCCCAACCATGTTAAAGACTGTACCTCTCTTAACCAGTTTAAGATAAAAACGAAGCTATACCTAATAAATTCCCTGTAATTTACTTTACCCCTCTATTGTCAACCAATGTCTGTTTTTTTTAAAGAGCGCTGTTTGTCAACAGAATTGTATTTGTGCTGCTTTTTCAGCTATGTTTTCATTTTATTCTTTATGCTGAATTAGTATTAAGCTTTAGTCATTTAAGCTTTTCATGCCCGAAACGCTTTGCGTAATAGTGGCTTTAGGCATTGTATGTACTAGCCCTATCTATAAATCCATCACTCTTTGTAAAATCTCTTGTATGTATGTACCTTACCTAAATAAACATTTGATTTGATTTGATTTGATTATCCACCTACCGGGCCGGCTCAACGTGATAGCCGACGCTCTGTCCCGGTTGCCTGAGTAACATTCATCTGGGCCACAGGAAGCCATATACCAACTGTCATGCTTTAGTTATATATATCATTTTTTTAGGTTCTCCTGTGACATTAAATATTCCGTGTCCAATTTATTTACTTCCCTGTTTTTTTTTTTTTGTGTATGTGTTTTTCTTTCAGAGAATTCCTTTGTACTTTTCTTGCAGAGAAATTGTTGTTTTTGATTGATTTTCTTTTATGTCATAGATTTTCCTTTTTATTCTCTGTATACTCTAACAAAAAAATATGACTACTATTCTAGTAGCCACATTTTTTTTCTCTGAAGGGGGGAGGAGTGTTATGACCCTGGGTTCCTCAGGTGGAAACCAGAGGGCCAGGAAACCAAAGTTGGAAACCATTGAGCTAAATAAACTACTTTTTATTATGTGATGCGATACTTGACTTGTGTCTGTATCTTCCCTGCCAGACGTAAGACGATTCTTGTTTCTCACAGAGCAGTTAAAGACTGAGCTGGTGGTTGATTATTAATTAATAAAATAGGCATCAACTATGTTTACAAATGATTAGAAAGTATTAGTAAAGTAGATCTGAGTAAACTTGGATATAGGGCCGCTGTACGATTAGCTGAGTAGTTGGCCGGCAGCGAGTCAGCTGGTGGGAGCTGAAGCTCACGGCTAGCTTCCTTCTCTGGGCTGGCATCGTGGTGTTAAGGTCTCTGCATCCCTCTCCCCTTCCTCCTGCTACTCTCCCTTACCTATTTCTGTGTCTAGTTTACCAAGATAAATACTGTATTGTGTCCTCATTTTCTGGCATAATTCGCATGTTCAAGTGTGTAGAACATTACTGTGGATTAATTAGGTGATCACTAGTGTTTATATTGGGAAGTTACTCTAAGGGGGTCCCAGTGGAACCACGTGGGCTCCAGTAGTACCAGTAAGCTACCTAGAGTCCTTGCTAGTGTCCCTTGCCTAGTAGACTTTACCCTAGCTTGTGCTCATTGTAAAACCTTGTATCCTGCTTATGTGGACCAAGGCTTTTAACGTAAGATAGTGTGGTAAAGTAATTATTGTTATTGGTGTGAATGTATATGGGGGTTGATAAGGGGTTAATAAATAAGTAAGTTAGTTTTAAAGGAGTATCCATTCTTCCTGTGTAGGAGATTTATGATTTACCTCTAGGCTGACATTTTCAGTGAGCCACTATAATTATTACTCTTATATTTTTATTGGGGGCCGGGCCTTTAAGATCTCCATTACTTTTGATACATCTTGATGCTAACTGCTGACTCTATTCCATAATACTAGCCCCACATAGCAGACTATTAAATCTTTAACAGCACCTCCCCAAGCCTTCGCTCGATGTGTTCACGAACGGGTCATCTCTTGGCTGGGGCTTTGTGACCAGTGCTCACCAGGTCGGTCGGGGATGGTGTGGTCTGTCCGTCCGTCAGCCTCACAGTACGGTTCGGGAGTTTGTGACTGTCTGGTCTGCGCTTCGGAGGGTTTGGGTCACTCGGTGCTCTACCATTCAGCTCCATTCGGACTGTTCTCTGGCGGTTCTTTGCCGGACCCACAGGGTTTCTCTTAGTTGTTTGTTTTTTGGGTTGCTCCCTTCGAGTGGCTCGTTTGCTGGATTCTCAGGGTTTGGCTAACTGTGAGGTTCATGTCCTGGGTGTGTTCTATGTCCTGGCGGATAGCCTGTCTCGCTTCATTCCTCTGTTAACGAGTTGGCCAGTTGTCGCTGACTCGTTTCGTTGGCTCTGCCGGACGTATGGACTCCTGGCAATGGACGTCTTCGAGTCGGTGTGGTCTAGGCGTCGCCCATTCTATGTGGCGCCCTTACCCGCCTGCGAGGTGTTCACGATGGATGCCTTTCGGCACGACTGGTCAAGGTGGGGTTACCTGTTTCTCTTCTCCCGGTCCAGCTGTTGCTTTGGGTTCTGGCTCAGTTGGAGCCCATTCCCAAGAGAGCAGTCCTCATGGTCCCTTGGTGGCCGGCCCAGCTTTATTTTCAGACGATACTTGATAGGTGTCCGAACCCTGGGCGTTTTCCGGCGGCTCCACCTCTTTCGGCAGGTTGGACCAGTCCTGTACGTGACTGGTTCGGCTTACTCCTCAGCTCTTCGTGTCTGATTTTTTGACGCGGGTATCACCATTTCTGTGGTGATCAGG
Source organism: Procambarus clarkii (assembly GCF_040958095.1). Taxonomy (NCBI): domain Eukaryota; kingdom Metazoa; phylum Arthropoda; class Malacostraca; order Decapoda; family Cambaridae; genus Procambarus; species Procambarus clarkii. The sequence goes on along the minus strand of NC_091212.1, from coordinate 16,370,011 downwards.
TGGTTTTGCTGATGGTGCTTCCATCACCTGCGAGCTTCGTCTCTGCGACAGTATGATGTTCCTGGTGTTTCTATGCACCTTTTCCTTGCTCTTTGTAGGTCGTCTTCTCTTTCGCATCGGGTTGTCTTTTCCTTTCTTGGGTTTTCAGGACTACAATTATTTGATGTTTCTTACTGTCGCCTCGTTTTGTGCGCCGCTGGCGGAGCCGCTCCGGCTTGCATGTGGGGTGGACGTCACATCTGCCCCGTTCCGTAAGCTTTCTCGTGTTTTGCTTCACCTCCGGCCTGCTCATGCATCGCCTGAGCCGTCCTGGTCCTTGATCAAGGTGCCCTCTTATCTTCTCCTGAGTTTGTGGTAGCCCCTTTGGTTCAGGTTTCTGCTCTTTGGCACTGGTGGTAGGTTTGTACATTACAGCCTTTCTCCGTCCTTCTGGCGACGGTCGAGATGGCTGCTTACCGGGGAGGGTCCTTGGGTTATTGATGCTTGATTGGTTTGGCCGGGGGTGCGTCCTGTGTTATCCGGTTGCGCTTTTTGTCATTACCTGCGTACCGTGTCTAGGGATGCGCTTTGGGTTGATCCGGTTCCCTGTTTTAAGGATCGGGTCTCCCAGGTCGTCTGCAGAGTTTTTAGGTCTTCCAGCCTGCGGTCTATCCTTGTGCCCGTGCTGTTCAGACGTTTGCAGCTTTCACTGCTGTGCTGGTGATGTCTAAGGCTCATTTCGGGCGCAAGGATTTGAGGGTCGCACAGGTTCCTGGCCGCCCGTTCTTTATGTGCGTATCTGCCCTGTGCATTCTTGTTGCCTTGGGTCGCAGGTTGCAGCTTGTTGTCTCGACATCCGTTGCAGAGTTTGTGGCGGCCGACTCTCGGGTCAGCCCTTTCTTTTCCTTCTCTTTGGGTATGAAGCTCCAGGGAGCCATAGGGGCTCCCCACAGAAAACCAGTGCTGAATGTAATGAAACGCCATTTTCTGGGTGAGCCCCCGGAGGCTCCCTGGCAACCCTCCCTCCCACCGGTCAGCGTTTTTTTTTTGCGTTGGTTGAAGCTTAGCTTCCGAACTGATGCTAGGCAGCCGGCGCGGTGAGGTCCGGGGTTCCCCCCTCCCCCTCTAGGGGGTGGGGAGGGCTGCGCGGACGATCGGCACGGCATTAAAATGTGATGTTTGCTTGTTTCCTTGGGATTGTAGGGAGTTTCTACCTCTCTGTTCAGTTTTTTGTTTAAGTTTTTTACCATGTGGGGTTTGTTTTGTTATGCCTACCTTTCTGGGTGCCTAATCCCGGTCGATGGCAGATAAGGAAAACCCCTACCACAAGGGAGTTTTCCAGGGCCATTGCTCCCTGAAACCTCTCTGAAGGGGCCAGGTTCTGGCGCTAGTCCCTGGTAGGTCTGAACTTCTTAGCTAATGCCCTAGGGCATTAGCTAAGTTATATATACCCCAGTTAGTATGTTATATTACCCCAGCTGGGGTAATATAACATACATTAGCCCGATAAGCTCCAGGGAGCCTCCGGGGCTCACCCAGGAAATGGCGTTTCATTACATTCGACGCTGTTTTTTTTTTATTTTTTATTTTCACAACACAATTCATACTTAAATCTCAATTAGTATTAACTTTTAGTCTTAGTGTTTTTCCTGCCCGAAACGCTATGCGTAATAGTTATTAGGATTTTAATTATAGGATTTATATATATTCAATTATAGGATTTTAATTAACCATTACTAAGCTAATTATCTTCAAGATCATTTTTTTTAGTGATTATTATTTTTCTTACTATTTTTTATTTTACATTTATATTGTCAGTCTCTACTGATTTTTTGTTTTTTATTTTATGTAACTTCTGTGTCCTCCCTGGCTATCTACCTTGAGGCGCTTCCGGGGCTTAGTGTCCCCGCCGCCCAGTCGTCGACCAGGCCTCCTGGTTGCCGGACTGATCAACCAGGCTGTTGGACGAGGCTGCTCGCAGCCTGACGTATGAGTCACAGCCTGGTTGATCAGGTATCCTTTGAAGGTGCTTATCCAGTTCTCTCTTGAACACTGTGAGGGGTCGGCCAGTTATGCCCCTTATGTGTAGTGGAAGCGTGTTGAACAGTCTCGGGCCTCTGATGTTGATAGAGTTCTCTCTCAGAGTACCTGTTGCACCTCTGTTTTTCAACGGGGGTATTCTGCACATCCTGCCATGTCTTCTGGTCTCATGTGATGTTATTTCTGTGTGCAGGTTTGGGACCAGCCCCTCTAATATTTTCCACGTGTAAATTATTATGTACCTCTCCCGCCTGCGCTCAAGGGAGTACAGTTTTAGGCTCTTTAGTCGGTCCCAATAGTTTAGATGTTGTACTGAGTGGATTCTAGCAGTAAAGGATCTCTGCACGCTCTCCAGGTCAGCAATTTCTCCAGCTTTGAAAGGTGCTGTCATTGTGCAGCAGTACTCCACTCTAGAGAGCACAAGCGTTTTGAAAAGTATCATCATCGGTATAGCATCTCTAGTGTGAAAAGTTCTTGTTATCCAACCTGTCATTTTTCTTGCAGTTGTGACGGCTACTTTATTGTGTTCTTTAAAGGTAAGGTCTTCCGACATGAGTACACCCAGATCCTTTACACTGCCTTTTCGTTCTATGTTATGATTTGCCTGAGTTTTGTACGTGGTTTCCGTTTTTATATTTTCATTTTTTCCATAGCGCATGAGCTGGAACTTATCTTCGTTAAACACCATATTATTTTCTGTAGCCCATAGAAAGACCTGATCTACATCTGACTGGAGATTTGCCGTGTCCTCTATGTTGCCTACTCTCATGAAGATCCTAGTGTCATCTGCAAAGGATGATACAGTGCTACAGGTTGTGTTCTTGTCTATGTCCGATATGAGGATGAGAAAAAGTACTGGAGCAAGCACAGTACCCTGGGGGACTGAGCTCTTCACGGTTGATGGGCTGGATTTTATTTTGTTGACTATTACACATTGGGTTCTGTTGGTCAGGAAATTGTAGATCCATCTGCCTATTTTTCCGGTAATTCCTTTTGAACGCATTTTATGTGCAATAACACCATGTTCACATTTATCAAAAGCTTTTGCGAAATCTGTGTAAATTACATCAGCGTTTTGTTTGTCTTCCATAGCATCTAATGCCATATCATAGTGGTCCAGCAACTGCGACAGGCAAGAGCGCCCTGTTCTGAAACCATGTTGTCCGGGGTTATGGAGATGCTGTGATTCCATGTATTTTGTGATCTTACTTCTTAGCACTCTCTCAAAATTTTGTATGATGTGCGATGTTAGTGCTATCGGTCTGTAATTTTTTGCCTCTGCCTTATTTCCTCCTTTATGAAGTGGTGCTATCTCTGCTGTTTTTAGTAAATCAGGAATAACGCCAGTATCTAGGCTTTGTCTCCACAGAATGTGGAGGGCCTGCGATAGTGGTTTTTTACAGTTCTTTATGAATATGGAGTTCCAAGAATCCAGGCCTGGTGCAGAGTGCATAGGCATACTGTTTATGGCTTCTTCAAAATCTAGTGGGGATAGGGTGACGTCTGATATATGATTTGGTGTCGGTATCATATCCATGAAAAATTCATTTGGGTTATCAATCTTTAGTGTGTTTAATGGCTTGCTGAAAACAGAGTCGTACTGCTTCCTCAGTAGCTCGCTCATTTCTTTGTTGTCATCGGTGAAAGTTCCATCTCCCTTTCACAGGGGCCCGATACTAGATGTGGTTTTTGATCTTGATTTTGCATAGGAGAAAAAATATTTTGGATTTCTCTCTATTTCACTGATGGCCTTTTGCTCTCTTTGCCTCTCCTGGATTTTGTATGATTCTTGTAGCTTCCGTTCAATTGTTTCTATTTCTCTACCTAACCTTCTTCGCCGTTCTTGAGATAGGGTGCGACTCTCAAGTTGTTCTGCGATTCGTTTTCTTCGCCTATATAGGGAACGACGTTCCCGTTCCAATCTGCATCTCTTCCTCTTTTTTCTTAGAGGTATGCGGTTTGAACATATTTCTAGTGCTACTGAGCTTATTTTTTCCAGGCACTGGTTCAGGTTTGCATTTTCTAGCTGTTCTTCCCAGTTTATTTCTGTGAAGTCCTGGTTTATTTGCTCCCAGTTTATCTGTTTATTATTGAAGTTGAATTTGCTGAAATCTCCTCCACCGGGAATCTGGACTGGTTTTGAAGGTCTACTCCCCATGGTTGTCATAACTTCAATTAAGTTGTGATCTGAGTAACAGGTATTTGTAATCATTATGTTCCTGATCAATTTATCATTATTAGTGAAAATGAGGTCCAGCGTGTTCTCCTTCCTAGTTGGTTCTACTATTTGCTGGTTTAAGGCAAACCTGTCGCACATCCGTAGCAGGTCATTTGCATGTGCCTGTTCATTTAGGCTACTTCCTGGTATTCTTTCTGATATTACTGTATTAGCCAGGTGCTTCCATTTCAGGTGCCGTAGGTTGAAGTCCCCAAGCAGGATGATGTTCGGAGCTGGATTTGTGAGGTTTTCCAAGCAGTGTTCTATTTTCATTAGTTGGTCTTTAAACTGCTGAGGGTTTGCCTCTGGTGACTTATATACAAGGACAATAACTACATTTAAAATCTCTATTTTGATTATCAGCACTTCCACCATATCATTTGAGGTGTTTAGCAGCTCAGTACAGATGAGTATGTCTTTGATGTAGAGGCTGACCCCACCCTGAAGCCGGTGTTTCCTATCACATCTGAAAAGATTGTACTCTGAGATCCATATTTCACCATCATGGTAGTCCTTTGTGTGGGTTTCTGTTAGGGCTGCAAACACTGCATTTGCCTCATGAAGGAGACCATCTATGAAGTGAACTTTGTTGGATTTGCGTGTTTTTATACCCTGGATGTTGGCAAATATAAATGATGTTATCGTGTTAGTGGAAGTGCTGGATGCTTTACTTGGTGTTAATATCTGAGGCTCTGGTAAGGAGGCCACCGTGTTTGCGTCCAGGGTGTGTCGTTTTGGAAGTGATTCGTCCAGTTTTGGTAGTCGGACGGGTGTTGTCTGGTGTAGTACCTGTGTGCTTGTTGATAATTCGAATTCCAGTCTTGTGGGTATCTCCGTTCCCCTCTGTAATCCTGTAGTGGTTCCATCTGACTGTTCCTCTCTCTTATATTTACTACTCTGTTTCTGCCTTCCTCTAAAAAATTTCCAGTAGTGTCATATTGATCTTCCCGTCTATAACGCTCTGTACCTCTCACATGGAATTCCGGACACTGAAGATTGTAGCATTTTTTGTCCCTAATTGAAAATTGACATAATTTAGGGTGGAAGTATCTACACCCTGTTCCAAAACGGCATGTACCCCTCTCCAACATGTTCCTGCATTTTCGAGGATGCAGAAAATGGCATTTTGCTCCTAATTTTCCATATTTGCATATTCCTTTAGCGTAGAATTTGCAAATGTGTTCCGGTTTTGTGTTTTTCAAGGTATTTATATCTGTGACTGTCTTGTCTACCTCTTTATAGGAGCCATCTCCGTTTTTCGTCCCAATTCCTTCATCTATGCACTCTGTCTCACTGTTGCTCTCATCGTTTATATTATCTGGCTCTGCAATATTGCTGTTATTTTGTACCACAATATTCTCCTCCTCCACACTACTGCTGCGGTTCTCTAAACTATCTGTTCCTGAGTTTTGGTCGTTATCCAATGTTGACTTTTCGCAGTCCGCATATATCACTGGTAGCCTGTCTGAATGATAATCTCTGTGACTCGGGAATGTTTTTCATCAGTTTAGTTATGTTCTCTAACATTAATCTGTCATCTTTGCAAACCCAGTAAATTCCTTGCCTTTTTATGCATCCTGGAGCTAATTCTGTACAGCCCAGGTGAAATCTTATGTTGCAGATGCAGCACGTTACGCCTGCATTACGTCTTCCCAGTACATTCGAACACTCGCCACACCTCTCCATTGTCTGATGTATTGTGTTGTATTTGAGATTCACTGTATGGATCACTTGTTGATGTCAGTCCTTTTAACTCTTTATAAAATTATATGTATATATATTTATTTGTTTAATATTTATATTATTATATGTATACCGTATATTTGTAATATTATGTATGTTATTTTGTTCAAACTTTATGGCAGGTACTTAGCGTAGGGTAGCGAAGCTGGTCCCCCCGGTCGGTACAGGTGACCTCTTATTGTTGACCCAGGTTGATGTCACCAGTTTCCAGTTACCCGATTTATAACCACTGATGCCGCCTCTTGCCACTATTCTATATTTCTAGTATTCTATATTTATAATATTCTATGCACGATTTTCCTTCACTTCCAACTTATATTTTGTTGTGATACCCATTCCACATCACTGTTCCACGAATCACCGTTCACTATTTTTTTTTCCTCATACACGCATGTACACAAAGCCTCGTGCACTGACTCACACGTGGTCTCCCGTTTATTCTCTATTTAACACAAAGTTCTATTGATCTATTATTCTAAAGATCTATTGGATCTTTATTTTACTTCTAAATTGTTACTATTTTATTGTTTTTTTTTTTTTTTTTTTTTTTTTTTTTTTTTTTTTTTTTTTTTTTTTTTTTTTTTTGTGATATATACAAGAGTTGTTACATTCTTGTACAGCCACTAGTACGCGTAGCGTTTCGGGCAAGTCCTTAATCCTATGGTCCCTGGAATACGATCCCCTGCCGCGAAGAATCGTTTTTTCATCCAAGTACACATTTTACTGTTGCGTTAAACAGAGGCTACAGTTAAGGAATTGCGCCCAGTAAATCCTCCCCGGCCAGGATACGAACCCATGACATAGCGCTCGCGGAACGCCAGGCGAGTGTCTTACCACTACACCACGGAGACTGTGCTTTTTTTTTTTTTTTTTAAAAGCGGAGATTTGCTTTTATTCTTGTGTTTTGCTTTATCGTGTATCTTGTATCATCTTGTATCGTATCCCTCTGCATCTCTATGCACACTGATATTGATCCTGATCAAAATCTTCTGTCTCATGTCTACACCAACCAGCACATTGATCATCATTATTGCAAATATTTCACAGCACACCAGGCTAAAAACAAACTCCAAAATAGCACCTGTCTATCAGTTTACAACCAAAATGTTAGATCACTTGGTAAACATTTTGACGATTTAAATGCATTACTCACAGCACTAGGTACTAACTTATCGTTCATTATTTTAACAGAAACTTGGCTAAATAAAGACTATACCCAACTCTACAACTTAGCTGGTTATAAAGCCATTCATAACTGTAGGCCTAATAAAAAAAGGTGGTGGCACAGCTATATATTACCGAGATACATTTATCTGCAACAGTGTTATTAGTGACAGAGATGACTACTGTGAATATACTTTTGCTCAGTTTACAATTAAATCCCTTAAATTCTCTTTGACTATTGGAGCCATCTATAGATTTCCCAATACTAACATAGCTTCTTTCTCAGACAACCTAAGGAATCTTATTATAAACAACAATCTCAACAAAAACCACATCATTCTGGGAGGAGACTTTAATGTTGACCTGGGTCAACAAAATTGCTCTCAAGTTGACTATTTCCTTAACAGCATGAACTCCTGTATGCTAATCCCCACAATCACCAAACCTACCCGAGTCACTCAAACATCAGCCACTACCTTGGATCACATATGGACAAACATAACAGCTCCCCTTGTATCTGGTATAATCTACGACAGAACAACTGACCACTATCCTACCTTTCTCATAGCGGACATGGACATAACACCACCAAAAAGCAAGAAACTTTCATTTAGGCTACACAGTGAATCAGCTTTAGGCAATCTTACAGATGCACTTCACAATATTAACTGGGATTCTGAATTCAATAATACCCATGATATAAATTCATTAGCTAACCTCTTCCTCTCCAAAACTCTAAGCCTCTACAACCTTCATTGTCCCCTTCTTACCAAGCAAGTAACTGACAAAAGATTAAACAATCCATGGCTCACAAATGGCATTCTCAACTCAATCAACAAGAAACATGAATATGAAAAGAAACTTAGGATTGGCCTAGTTTCAAAGGAAGTAGCTAAAAGGTACTCATCAATGCTTACCAGTATCATAAGAAAGGCAACTTGCATATTATGTGAATAGATTCAATGAAGCAAAAGGCAACATGAAAAGCACTTGGAAAACAATCTCTAGTATCCTAGGAACTAAACAACACTCACATAACCAAATAAAACTCTACAAGGATGGGGATATACCATCAACTGATTTAGAAATGGCAAATGAATTTAATAGTTTCCTTTCATCGGTTGGTGCTAATCTTGCCAGTAAAATCCCACAGACACATATTAACACATATCTCTCAGGCAGCTATCCAAACTCTCTTCTCCTTTCACCAATCAGCCCGGCAGATGTTGTGTCCATCATACACTCTCTAAAAACCAAGGCAGGGAACACCAGTGAAATTCTGTCCATTGTGGACAAGAGAGCCTCCCATGCCCTTGCCCCACCCATAGCACTACTGTTCAACAAATCTATAGTGTGTCACACCTTCCCTGATATCCTCAAAAAAGCAAGAGTAACGCCAGTCCATAAAGGAGGCAGTCCGGCGGACATAAACAATTATAGACCAATATCAAATCTACCCATTCTATCAAAAATATTTGAAAAAATTATTTACAAACAGCTCTATTCCTACCTCGTAAAATTCGACATACTCAGCCCCTGCCAGTTTGGCTTCCGGTCCCAAAAGAGCACCAATGATGCAATCATTAGTCTCCTTGACGTTATCTACTCAGCCCTTGACAAAAATGAGTTTCCGATTGGACTCTTCATTGACCTAAGAAAAGCCTTTGATACTGTTAATCACAACTACCTCTTACTTAAACTCCAGCATTATGGAATCCGAGGCCTTGCCCTTGACTACATCCGATCCTATCTTAGTGACAGACACCAATATGTAACCATCAATGATACAACTTCTTCCACTCTACCAATTACCGTTGGAGTGCCACAGGGCAGTATCTTAGGACCTCTTCTATTTCTTATATATATAAACGATCTGCCTAATGACTCTAATATTCTCAAACCTATATTGTTTGCTGACGATACTACCCTTATCTATTCAGACATCAACCCACATACACTAAATAATGTGGTGAATAATGAATTAAAAAAAGTCCATGTATGGATGTCAACGAACAAACTAACATTAAACATCGAAAAGACTTACTTTATCTTATTTGGAAGCAAATCATCAAATGCAATTCAGCTACAGATAGACAACATTAACATCAGTAATAAAAATGATAACAAGTTTCTTGGCCTATTCCTAGACAAGAGACTCAACTTCAGCACCCACATTCAACACATAACTAAGAAAGTCTCTAAGACAGTTGGTATACTCTCCAAAATCAGATATTATGTTCCTAACTCTGCTCTCCTCTCACTATATTATGCACTAATCTACCCCTATCTTAATTATGGTATCTGTGCATGGGGGTCTACCACTGCAAACCACCTTAAGCCCATCATCACACAGCAAAAATCTGCTATCAGAATAATAACTAACTCTGCTTTCAGACAACACTCAGCTCCCCTGTTTAAATCCCTAAACTTGCTAAATATTAACTCCCTCCACACATTCTCTTGTGTCAACTACATTTACAAAACCCTGTTCTTAAATCCAAATCATGCTCTGAAACTCTTCCTGGACAGATGTAATAGGACCCATTATCACCACACCAGAAATAAATATCTCTTTGATATCCCCAGGGTCAAGCTTAATCTGTGTAAACGCTCTATGCAAATTAAGGGACCTAGTCTATGGAACTCACTCCCTAGTGAATTGAAAAACTGTAAAACTTTTGCCTTATTTAAAAGCAAAATCCAAAAGTACCTAATTTTATCTTTCTTAGTTTCCTACACTGAGCTTTAAATTTGCTCTGTACCTAGTGTTACCCAATCTCCTAATTTTTATGTAGTATCAAACAACCTTATCATTGTGTTCATTGCTGTCTTCTTTTATGTGCTAGCCATATACCTGGTTGATACCTGGTTGATGGTATGCTGATGGTGCAATATGCTGTATTGTGACTACCAATTTTTGTCAACTACCATTCAAGCTGTCATTTATTTATTTATTTATTTATTTATGCATATACAAGAATGTACATAAGGAATGTGAGGATACAAATATGGTAATTACAGTCTTGTAAAGCCACTAGCACGCGCAGCGTTTCGGGCAGGTCCTTGATCTAAGAAAATTTTAAGGAGGTAAATACTTGCAAAATTTATAGACAAAAAAATGATAACAGATTACATGGAATGAAAAAAAAAGATGAGAGAAAATTATAGGTACAGTATATTAAAGCACATAGGTAGCTATGATTGATTGCAATGACAGCTTAAAATGGTAGTTGACAAAAATTGGTAGTCACAATACAGCATATGGCTAGCACATAAAAGAAGACAGCAATGAACACAATGATAAGGTTGTTTGATATTACATAAAAATTAGGAGATTGGGTAACACTAGGTACAGAGCAAATTTAAAGCTCAGTGTAGGAAACTAAATAGGCGAAGTTAGGTACTTTTTGGTTTTGCTTTTAAATAAGGCAAAAGTTTTACAGTTTTTCAATTCACTAGGGAGTGAGTTCCATAGACTTAAGGGACTAGGTCCCTTAATTTGCATAGAGTGTTTACACAGATTAAGTTTGACCCTGGGGATATCAAAGAGATATTTATTTCTGGTGTGGTGATAATGGGTCCTATTACATCTGTCCAGGGAGAGTTTCAGAGCATGGTTTGCATTTAAGAACAGGGTTTTGTAAATGTAGTTGACACAAGAGAATGTGTGGAGGGAGTTAATATTTAGCAAGTTTAGGGATTTAAACAAGGGAGCTGAGTGTTGTCTGAAAGCAGAGTTAGTTATTATTCTGATAGCAGATTTTTGCTGTGTGATGATGGGCTTAAGGTGGTTTGCAGTGGTAGACCCCCATGCATAGATACCATAATTAAGATAGGGGTAGATTAGTGCATAATATAGTGAGAGGAGAGCAGAGTTAGGAACATAATATCTGATTTTGGAGAGTATACCAACTGTCTTAGAGACTTTCTTAGTTATGTGTTGAATGTGGGTGCTGAAGTTGAGTCTCTTGTCTAGGAATAGGCCAAGAAACTTGCCATCATTTTTATTACTGATGTTAATGTTGTCTATCTGTAGCTGAATTGCATTTGATGATTTTCTTCCAAATAAGATGTAGTAAGTCTTTTCGATGTTTAATGTTAGTTTGTTCGTTGACATCCATAAGTGGACTTTTTTTAATTCATTATTCACAACATTATTTAGTGTATGTGGGTTGAGGTTTGAGTAGATAAGGGTAGTATCGTCAGCAAACAAAATAGGTTTGAGAATATTAGAGACATTAGGCAGATCGTTTATATATATAAGAAATAGAAGAGGTCCTAAGATGCTGCCCTGTGGCACTCCAACGGTAATTGGTAGAGTGGAAGAAGTTGTATCATTGATGGTTACATTGATGGTCATTGCAATCAATCTTATATTGTTTCTGCTGTATTGTGCCTACCAATTTTTGTCAACTACCATTCAAGCTGTCATTGCAATCAATCATAGCTACCTATGTGCTTTAATATACTGTACCTACAATTTTCTCTCATCTCCTTTTTTTCATTCCATGTAACTGTTATAATTTTTTTGTCTATAAATTTTGCAAGTATTTACCTCCTTAAAATTTTCATAGATTAAGGACCTGCTCGAAACGCTGCGCGTACTAGTGGCTTTACAAGACTGTAATTACCATATTTTGTATCCTCACATTCCCAATGTACATTCTTGTATATGCATAAATAAATAAATAAATAAATAAATAAATAAATAGTGGCTTTAGGCATTGTATGTACTAGCTTTATCTATAAATCCATCAATGTTTTGTATCTCACCTTCAATGTATGTACTTTACCTGAATAAATATTTGATTTGATTTATTAATTAGTAATTAGCAGTAATAGTTATTCTCTTCAGTGGCAGTTATAAATATATGAATAATAAATACCATCTGGCTGGTCATATGAAAGTTAAACCAGTTGAGAATTAATTTTGGTCAATACAAGTGCCCAAATATTTAAGTTTAATTTAAGAAATTTAACACTGAATGGACTCATTCGAAATTAATTAAATCTTACAACAATAAATAAAACCGATTTGGAGTTGTGTGAAGCAAAATAACAAACAAACCTTTTACACCGTCCACTGAAGGTAAGATAAAGTAAAGAAACAATAATTTTATGCACATAACCCCACACATCGCAGCTGTGTGGGGTTATGTATCCCTCATAACTTTAAATCATCATTAGATACAGCTTCACAACAAGGTTAATGAAAACTACATAAAGAACTTTGCAAAATGTTTACTAAAGGTTACAAAAAATTATTGTGCATATCTTTTGTTAATTTGTCAACTATCCATAATACAGCAATCAGATACATATACTGTATAATATTTATTTATCTCTGCCAATTTGTACTAAACTACTGTACATGCAAAATGTAATAAATTTTAGAAAATATTTTAACATGAAATAAATAGGATTGTCAAACTTTTGCAGGTATGACTTCTCATAATTCTGGATTCAAAATACACATAACTAATATCATGTAATACACATTCTGTTCATTAACTGGCATTATTTAAAATAATTATCAATATGCATATTTTATCATTCTAAGTATTGCTTGTTTAAATTATTCCTTGCCAATATTAAGATAAAATAAACTTCGAATATTAATAAATTGACCATTTAAATTAAACTTGTGTATGTAAAGCTAAATGGTGGGGCATGATCCAGCATTGACATTACCAACAAAGGTGGTATATGCTAGAGCAACTGGTTCTTTATTGACAGTTACATTTCTCATACAGCCAACATACTTCTCACTAGTGGCTCCTCCACGTCGTTTCTGCACAAGAGGCTGTGAACCCAGGAAAAGAGGGTTCTTTGTGTCAGTTGAAGTAGCCCCGATCTTGCCTGACACAGGATTGGTAGATGTTCCGTCAACTACAAGAATTGCAATGTTCTTATTCTTGATAACTGAAAATGAATTAATACAGTATTATTATAAGATGCAAGCATATTAGGATGTAAAGATTGAACATAAGCTTTGAGATAATGAGCAAACCTAAACTAAAGCAATTAGTTTGAAAATTTGAAATTGCATTTAACACTTTCGCGCTTTCCGCAAAGGTCACTCAGCCAACCGAATGTGCGCGCTGCGTTTTTATCGCTTAAGCGTAAAAACAAAAATGTGTATACTCTTTTTACTCTTCTGACCTTAGTTCTCATGCTACGTATTTCATTTTGGTACCAACGTGTTCGCAATAAAATTCTCTAGAAGAACATTAGTAAAATAAGTCACGAAACATATAGGGATACCAGCACCAAATAAATAACTACGTAGATGACTCGCCGTGAGCGCCCATCAGCAATAAAATGTTTTTACTCTTGGGATTGTAATCACCTCCACACTTGTTCTACAGCGTTAATTTTGGTATAAATGGACTCGCAATGAAATTCCCAACACGGTGATATGAATATAAGCGTAGAATAATGATGCAGCCCGCCCGCAAGAGTGTGGGAAGTGGTGAAATTGTTACCCGGTATCGGTGACGGGATGACGCACGGCGCTTTGAAAGTTTATACTTATTTCACTCTCATGACATTAATTTTCTATGTGCGTCATTCATTTTTATGTCAATGTGTTCGCAATAGAATGTTCTATGTGCCCATAGGTAAAAAATATCAACAAAGCGTAAGTTAGAATAGCGACAAATATAAAACAACGCTGGAACATATCAGTGAGCGTCAAACACACACGAAATATTTTTACTTTTGTTATGTTTGTCAAGATTATACTTGTTGCACACAGTTATTTTTGGTTGTATATTGATCGGAATAAAATTCCCTAAACAGACATATGCATATAATACATGATATGGGGGAAGAATTACCAGTATAAACGGCTAAAGTCACCCACCTGCAACCCGTTTGGGACAAAATACCATTTGATCGAAGTTATCCACACCTTTCATGAACTTATTGTACGATGCAGCCTAGTGGTGAGAAAGAGAGCCTCATAGCGCGCAGTTTGAAACAAACCCAAAGTAAATCGGATAAAAATTGAATTTTATACAAATATTTTAAAAGTAGACATAACTTTATGTCCACTATGCGTTTACGTTAGACGAAACCGAACGCGCCGGCGCGTCCAGATAGCGCGAAAGTGTTAAGATAGCAGTAGGCATCCTTCAGTCTCGGGAGACTATGGAGTTGCGCTCTGGTTGCTCTCCAGGACGCAAAGCCATGGGTAGGTCGATATGAAAAAGAAGCTTTTACCCATGCATCAGGTCCCCCCTCTCCACGTTGCTGAAATTATCCAATGCAAAGGCAAATGATAATACACATGGTTTCAGCACCATCACAGAAGATGCCAGAATGAGGTCGAAATCGACAACGAACTGCCTTAGGGGCTCTAACTCCGAATTTATCCTCGAGGTTGACTCCTGAAGCCTTTCCCAAAAGAGGGGGTATGGCCGCAAAGCAGCAGAGGTTTAGAATCAGGGGTTTTCCTTTCCCTAGATGAGTTGCCCACCCAAGCTAATGAGTCTCATCTACCCAGCGCATTTAAGATAATTATGATTATAAAGAGGTGGTGCTGTTTCTTTTTTATTTTATAATTTATAATAATTTCTTACTGACACCCCTTCCCCCCCCCATACTCTGCTTCACCTCAATTCAACACCCATCCCTCCCTCCATCCATCCATCCATCTAACCATCCATCCATCCCTCCATCCATCCATCCATCCATCCATCCCTCCATCCATCCATCTCTCCATCCATCCATCCCCTCCTTCCTTCCCCTCCTTCCCTCCATCCATTCATTCCTCCCTCCATTTATCCATTCCTCCCTCTTTCCATCCATCCCTCCCTCCATCCATCCATCCATCCATCCATCCATTCATCCCTCCCCCTCCCATCCATCCATCCATCCATCCATCCATCCATCCATCCATCCATTCATCCCTCCATCTATCCATCCCTCCCTCCCCTCCTTCCATCCATCCATCCATCCATCCCTCCCTCCCTCCCTCCCTCCCTTCCTCCTTCCTTCCATCCCTCCCTCCCTCCCTCCCTCCCTCCCTCCCTCCCTCCCTCCCTCCCTCCCTCCCTCCCTCCCTCCCTCCCTCCCTCCCTCCTTCCATCCCTCCATCCATCCTTCCCCTCCCTCAATCCATCCTTCCATCCACCTCCATCCTCTCCCTCCCCGTCTACCTCCCAGCCTCTACCTGTCTGCCTCCCTCCCTGCTTCCCTGCCTCCCTCCCAAGCTCTGCCTGCCTGCCTCCCTCCCTGCTTCCCTGCCTCCCTCCCAAGCTCTGCCTGCCTGCCTCCCTCCCTGCCTCCCAAGCTCTGCCTGCCTGCCTTCCTCCCTCTCTCCCTGCCTACCTCTTAGCATCTTCCTGCCTGCCTCCCTCTCTCCCTCCCTCTTAGCATCTTCCTGCCTGCCTGCCTACATTTCAGCCTCTCCATCCCTGCCTGCCTGCCCATCTACCCACCAGTCAGCCATCACTGACACAATGAGTGCATTTGGAGCCAACATGATGCATGGATGTTCCTCGATTGCGCAGATATGTCCAACATAGTTATGGAATGAACACTCCAGCCTCTTGACAAATCAAAACAATCTGCCGTGAATATGTGACGTCACAGGGTAGAAGACACTAGAGTGGTACGACACTTAACTTCGGAAATACCGGAGCTCCAGAAATAACGACCAGGGTACAGCCCCATATAGGCTGTTAAATCAAGTGGATACTGTGTGTGTGTGTGTGTGTGTGTGTAATTACCTAAGTGTAATTACCTAAGTGTAGTTACAGGATGAGAGCTACGCTCGTGGTGTCCCGTCTTCCCAGCACTCTTTGTCATATAACGCTTTGAAACTACTGACGGTCTTGGCCTCCACCACCTTCTCACTTAACTTGTTCCAACCGTCTACCACTCTATTTGCGAAGGTGAATTTTCTTATATTTCTTCGGCATCTGTGTTTAGCTAGTTTAAATCTATGACCTCTTGTTCTTGAAGTTCCAGGTCTCAGGAAGTCTTCCCTGTCGATTTTATCAATTCCTGTTACTATTTTGTACGTAGTGATCATATCACCTCTTTTTCTTCTGTCTTCTAGTTTTGGCATGTTTAATGCTTCTAACCTCTCCTCGTAGCTCTTGCCCTTCAGTTCTGGGAGCCACTTAGTAGCATGTCTTTGCACCTTTTCCAGTTTGTTGATGTGCTTCTTAAGATATGGGCACCACACAACAGCTGCATATTCTAGCTTTGGCCTAACAAAAGTCATGAACAATTTCTTTAGTATATCGCCATCCATGTATTTAAATGCAATTCTGAAGTTAGAAAGCATTGCATAGGCTCCTTGCACAATACTCTTTATGTGGTCCTCAGGTGATAGTTTTCTATCTAGAACCACTCCTAGATCTCTTTCTTTATCAGAATTCTTTAAAGATTTCTCACATAATATATAGGTTGTGTGGGGTCTATGTTCTCCTATTCCACGTTCCATAACATGACATATATTAACATTAAATTCCATTTGCCAAGTGGTGCTCCATATACTTATTTTGTCCAGGTCTTCTTGAAGGGCATGACAATCATCTAAATTTCTTATCCTTCCTCTTATCTTAGCATCATCAGCAAACATGTTCATATAATTCTGTATACCAACTGGTAGATCATTTATGTACACAATAAACATCACTGGTGCAATAACTGAACCCTGTGGTACTCCACTTGTGACATTTCTCCATTCCGATACATTGCCTCTGATTACTGCCCTCATTTTTCTATCAGTCAGAAAATTTGTCATCCATGATAGAAGCTTACCTGTCACCCCTCCAATATTTTCCAGTTTCCAGAACAACCTCTTATGTGGAACTCTGTCGAAAGCCTTTTTTAGGTCCAGATAGATGCAGTCAACCCAACCATCTCTTTCCTGTAATATCTCTGTGGCTCGATCATAGAAACTGAGTAAATTCGATACACAGGATCTTCCAGATCGAAAACCATACTGTCTGATATTATATCATTTCTCTCCAGGTGTTCTACCCATTTAGTTTTGATTAGCTTTTTTAATACTTTCACTATTACACTTGTCAATGATACAGGTCTATAATTGAGGGGGTCTTCCCTGCTGCCACTTTTGTAGATTGGAACTATGTTAGCCTGTTTCCACACGTCTGCTACGTTACCTGTACACAGGGATGCCTGAAAGATCAGGTGAAGTGGAATGCTGAGTTCAGATGCACATTCTCTCAGAACCCATGGTGAAACGCCATCTGGGCCAGCTGCTTTGTTCTTCCCGAGCTCCTTTAGCATATTTTCCACTTCATCTCTAGACACCTCTATCCGCTCTATGTTGTTCTCTGGAATTCTTATTGTGTCTGGTTCTCTGAAGATTTCATTTTGTACAAACACACTTTGGAACTTTTCATTTAATGTTTCACACATTTCCTTTTCATTTTCCGTGAATCTGTTTCCCATTTTCAACCTCTGGATATTATCCTTTCCCTGCAATTTGTTGTTTATGAATTTGTAGAATAGGCCCGGTTCTGTTTTACATTTATCTGCTATCCCTTTTTCAAAATTTCTTTCTGCCTCTCTCCTTACTGCTGTATAGTTGTTTCTCGCATCTTTGTATCACTGGTATGTTTGAGGGTTTGGCCTCTTCCTATACCGATTCCATTTTTGTGTCTTTTGGTCTCTTGCCCTCTCACAATTTCTGTCGAACCAATCCTGTTTTCTGGCCCTGCATCTCTGTTTTGGTATGAATGTTTGTGTGCCTTCCTCGTATAGTTTAAAAAATTTGGCATACATTTCATTTACTTCCCTGCCTAGCAACAATTCTGTCCAATTACACTCATTAAAAAAATTTCGAAGTTCCCCATAGTTGCCTCTCCTTAAATCGAGTTTATCAACTGTTTCAATGTCCCCATTTTCTTCTAGATGATATCTTAAAGCATATTTAATGTCTAACAGGACATGATCACTCTTTCCCAAGGGAGGAAGGTACTGGATGTCAAAAATCTCTTCTTCTTTCCTGGTGAATACTAGATCCAGTACTGACGGTACATCTCCTTCCCTCATTCTTGTGGCTTGCTTTATGTGTTGATACAAGAATGTCTCCAGAATGAGGTTCACAAATCTGCATGTCCAAAAGTCCTCCGTTCTTGCTTCATAGGCCTCCCAGTCTATTGCTCTAAAGTTGAAGTCCCCTAGTATCAACAGTCGTGATTTATCTTTATCTTCTTGTACAATAATATCTCTCATGACCATTATGAGGCCCTCTCGTTTGTCATCCAGTTCTTCCTTTGTCCATGTGTTGCTTGCTGGTGGGCTGTAGGTATTTACAATTATCAGCTTATCATCCTGATTCCAGACCTGCAATGCCATTATGTCAATATCTCGAGGGTTTTCAAATATTAACTCTTTTACCTTCAGGTGTTTTTTCACCAGTACAGCCACTCCTCCTCCCTTCCTATTGTGTGTGTGTGTGTGTGTGTGTGTGTGTGTGTGTAATTACCTAAGTAATTACCTAAGTGTAGTTACAGGATGAGAGCTACGCTCGTGGTGTCCCGTCTTCCCAGCACTCTTTGTCATATAACGCTTTGAAACTACTGACGGTCTTGGCCTCCACCACCTTCTCACTTAACTTGTTCCAACCGTCTACCACTCTATTTGCGAAGGTGAATTTTCTTATATTTCTTCGGCATCTGTGTTTAGCTAGTTTAAATCTATGACCTCTTGTTCTTGAAATTCCAGGTCTCAGGAAGTCTTCCCTGTCGATTTTATCAATTCCTGTTACTATTTTGTACATAGTGATCATATCACCTCTTTTTCTTCTGTCTTCTAGTTTTGGCATATTTAATGCTTCTAACCTCTCCTCGTAGCTCTTGCCCTTCAGTTCTGGGAGCCACTTAGTAGCATGTCTTTGCACCTTTTCCAGTTTTTTGATGTGCTTCTTAAGATATGGGCACCACACAACAGCTGCATATTCTAGCTTTGGCCTAACAAAAGTCATGAACAATTTCTTTAGTATATCGCCATCCATGTATTTAAATGCAATTCTGAAGTTAGAAAGCATAGCATAGGCTCCTTGCACAATATTCTTTATGTGGTCCTCAGGTGATAGTTTTCTATCTAGAACCACTCCTAGATCTCTTTCTTTATCAGAATTCTTTAAAGATTTCTCACATAATATATAGGTTGTGTGGGGTCTATGTTCTCCTATTCCACATTCCATAACATGACATTTATTAACATTAAATTCCATTTGCCAAGTGGTGCTCCATATACTTATTTTGTCCAGGTCTTCTTGAAGGGCATGACAGTCATCTAAATTTCTTATCCTTCCTATTATCTTAGCATCATCAGCAAACATGTTCATATAATTCTGTATACCAACTGGTAGATCATTTATGTACACAATAAACATCACTGGTGCAAGAACTGAACCCTGTGGTACTCCACTTGTGACATTTCTCCATTCTGATACGTGTGTGTGTGTGTATGTGTGTGTGTGTATATATATATATGTCGTACCTAGTAGCCAGAACGCACTTTTCAGCCTATTATGCAAGGCCCGATTTGCCTAATAAGCCAAGTTTTCCTGAATTAATATATTTTCTCTATTTTTTTTCTTATGAAATGATAAAGCTACCCATTTCATTATGTATGAGGTCAATTTGTTTTTATTGGAGTTAAAATTAACGTTGATATATGACCGAACCTAACCAACCCTACCTAACCTAACCTAACCTATCTTTATAGGTTAGGTTAGGTAGCCGAAAACGTTAGGTTAGGTAGGTTAGGTAGTCGAAAAACAACTAATTCATGAAAACTCTTGGCTTATTAGGCAAATCGGGCCTTGCATTGTAGGCTGAGAAGTGCGTTCTGGCTACTAGGTACGACATACATATATATATATATATATATATATATATATATATATATATATATATATATATATATATATATATATATATATATATATATATATATATATATAGATATATATAGATATAGATATATATAGATATATATATATATATATATACACATATATATATACACACACATATATATATACACATATATATATACACATACACATACAGGGGTACCTCGGTTTAAGAGTTTAATCCGTTCCTGGAGACAGGTCGTATTCCGAAGCTAATTTCCCCATAAGAAATAATGGGAAATGAATTAATCCGTTCCTGACTACCCCAAAAACCCCACATCAAACTAAATGTTTATACCTAATTCATCTAAATATACCTACAAAACTATGTTCAAGTTATTACTTACCTTGCTGTTGAAGGCTGTAGGCATATGGAAGATGGTGAGGAGGGGGGAGGAGGAGAGGAGTTACTGTTTGGAAGGGGAGTCCCCTTCCATTATCACATCAGGCAGTGAGGACTTCACTGGTATGCACACACTGGCACATTTTGCCTGCATACCACTAGAACTTGCTTGTCTTACTAAGAATTTGTCTAAAGACACTTGTTTTTTCCTACATTTTAACACCTGTCTGTAGTAAGACATCACATTATCATTTAAAAGGTCAATGCAACGGCCTGCTACAGCTTTATCTGGGTGAGTTTTTTCAACAAAACTTTGCAGTTCTTCCCATACTTCACACATTTTCTTAACCCTTTAAGTGCACATCACGTCATATGACGTGTTGGACGTTGTTCCAGTCAACTGCGCATCACGTCACATGATGCTTTGGAGTACTACGCAAGATTTAAACAGCCCGCGGATACACGGGGTTCACCACACCTTCATCAGGGCTCTTGTAAACAGACGCCATTTTTTTAAAAAATCATGGACCAAACTCCCGGGTGTTTGGGGCCTCAGTATTGAGTCAGCTACCAATCCTGACGCACGCAGCACGAACTCACAGCACTGCTGTTCAGCTTGTGACCACAGCATCGCCTAAAAATGCCATAATATACTTGTTCATGCTATTATGTAGCGATGATATTATTACAGACGACCCCTGACTGTGATAAAACTGACCAGGGTTCTGATAATAGCAGGATTGTGGTGATATTTGGCGCTGTGCACCATGGAGGGAGGAGTAATGCTGTGGGAGGGAGGATGGTGGCGTTGTCTTTTGAGTGTGTGTGGCCACCTTTTATTGACTGCACTCAGCATACCAGCTTAGTGGTTCGCTATGGTGAACACAAATGTAGATACTTATATATAACGTGTGTATAGAGGGTATAAACAGCAAGAGAAGGTTTGGAGCCTTCATTTTGGTGAGGGCGGTGGCGTCGTCTGCACGACGCCACCGTGCAGACGACGGTGTTGTTTACTGGTTACCACGATGGTCTTTGGGCACCATACCAGTTTATTTGTACAAGTATGGTGAATAAAATAGGTAGATATTTATATATAATGTGCGTATATAGCGTAATAACACCACAGTGTATTGTTGGAGGAGAAATATCAGTGCGTCTGGCCTTGAGGGCGGCAGCCATCAGCTGACTGTGTGAGGTCCTACGTCTTTGTGCCTGTACTCACCATACAAGCTTAGATGTACAGTTATGGTGAACAAAACATGTAAATACTTATATATAACGTCTGTATATAAGATATATAGCGTAATAACACCACACAGAATTGTCGGAGGAGAAATATTAGTGCGTCTGGCCTTGAGGGCGGCAGCCATCAGCTGACTGTGTGAGGTCCCACGTCTTTGTGCCTTTACTCACCATACAAGCTTAGATGTACAGTTATGGTGAACAAAACATGTAGATACTTATATATAACGTCTGTATATAGTGAATTATAGAAAAAACAGTATTGTGGGAGGAGAATGTGGGTGAGTCAGATGACTGGAGGGAGGGAGGGAGTGGCTGGCTGGTACACGGCGGTCACTCCTCATTACTTTTTGACTCATAATAGCTACTTAGTGGTTCGTTATAGTGAACAAAACATGCAGATACTTATATATAACCTGTGCTTATAGTGTAATAACCGACAAAGTATTTGTTCACTGATTGATGAACATAATTGAATCAACAATATGCAAACCATATTTTTGAGTACAGCGATGATTCACTCATTTTCTTATATAAATATATCAAACTACACACTATTGAATAATAATATAGCAAAAAACTATGAAAAATCAATCAGAGACATTGAAATAATTAGGTAATTATCTCTTTGTGGCAACTCCAGCCTGACAGCTGGCGAGCAACAGACCGCCTGGGACGCATGCTGAGTCAGCGCCTATAATTTGCCAGACTTCCCTGCCCTATACCGGGCAATATATGACACTTACGATTTTTTTATTATTTTTCCCGTGATCAGTAAACACAAATTAACAGGTTAGGAAGAAAAAATTTTTTGTTTTTTTTTCAAAATGACATGCGCCTGTGGGGATGACAGGATATTAAACCCCGAGCATGTTAAGGGTTAATCAAGAAGGGACATCCTCTACTGCCTCTACTCACAGCTATTTTCTTAGGTTGAACCTTACCAATGGCTTTCTTGAGACCCATGGCGAGATATATAATGACAACTTTTATGCTCAAATGGCCAAAAAAACGAAAAAAAACTGTAAATCTTTGTGAAGAATTCAGGTGGGATAGTCACTGGGCACGAGACACTGGTAAACTGAGGCACGATCGCCGTGCCACCACGAACTAGTCGGCCTGGACACGTATCAACAAACTCGTGTTCCGAGGTAACCCTCGCCTTCCGAGGCACATTTTTCGAGCAAATCCTGCTCGTATTCCGAAAAACTCGTATTCAGGGACACTCGTATTCCGAAAAACTCGTATTCAGGGACACTCGTATTCCGAGGTACCACTGTATATATATATATATATATATATATATATATATATATATATATATATATATATATATACACATATATATATATATATATATAACTGAAAACTCACATCCCAGAAGTGACTCGAACCCATACTGCCAGGAGCAACGCAACTGGTATGTACAGGACGCCTTAATCCGCTTGACCATCACAACCGGACAAAAGGAAATGATAGCCGGAGCTATTTGAACCACTTTCCCGCCAGCACTCGGATGGTAATCTTGGGCATAGCATTTTATCAAATCGCCTCATTCTTTGGGGAACACGTGAGGAACACAAAAGGTGTGAGTTTTCAGTTGCATATAGTCCTGGGGACCATTCAGGCTTGTTCGTATATTATATATATATATATATATATATATATATATATATATATATATATATATATATATATATATATATATATATATATATATATATATTGTTATTTTCTTTTGGGGGATTTCTCCAGTGATTTCCTGAACTTTAGTCATGATGCTGGAGTTCGAGTCTCCCAGGTGTACGGGGTCAGCTGTGGCACCTGTCTCTGTGTCTATTTTACAAAAATGTAAACATGGTAATACTATACATTACTATCATCATAAACAAATTATTTTCTTCTATTATCCTAAAGATTACAAATTTTTTAAATGCATACATTGAACCCTGTTGCATTTCCACACAGACTTTTAATCCCTGGGCTGCTCTTGCAATTATAGTTGCTCCTGCAACATGCCCAGGCTCAAGAAATAAAAAAAATAAACCTTTTTTTTCTGGGGGGGGGGGGGGGAGCCCCGACAGCTCCCCAAAGCTATCCAGGCTGAATGGATATGTATAACTTTCTGGCATCAGTCAAAGTGCTAGGAGTTCTTGCCTACCGGGGACCACGAGCCAGAACCTGGCCCCCTCAGAGAGGCACGAGGAGCAATGGCCTATAGAAACCCCCTTGTGGTTGGGAGCATTCTATTTCTGCCATCGACCGGGATAGGCACCCAGAAAGGTAGGCGCCCCAAAACAAACCCCTATTCTGGTAAAAATATTGCTACCGAAAGCCGAGCGAGTGGACAGAACTCCCCAAATAATATTATCTAACTAGCATGATGTAATCACGTCGCTGCGCCACCGTCTGTGCAACCCCTCCCCCAGGGGTTGGGGAGGGGTTGGGTTGGAAGGGGGAGCCCCAGATCCTCCATGCCGGTGATCCAACTGGCAATTCTTGGCTGATGGGATTACTGGCTGGTCGAGTGCCTCTGGCTCCGATTTTTGTTTCAGTTCTGTGCCTTGTGGTGTGGACTGTCTCTACCGGTGGGGTGTGAGCCAGGAGTAAAATTCTACGGTACTCGGGCTGCATGCGCCTAGGGCTATGTTGCCTAGGTGCCCTGTAAGTACTGTACTGCCCTTGGGACCACCTTCCACATGTCACCTTGGGTTCTATCTCTGCTGTGTCCTTTACTACTCGATACTGAGCCGCCCTTGGAGTCGGCTGGGGGTTTGTCTCTGGGTAGGTGGTAGTTTTCGTCACTGGTAGGGGCGCGGGGTACTGCACAGCTAGTTTTCACCATAACAGCGTCCGACTCTGTTCCACCTGGGTACGTTGTCCTCTTGCGGAGTTTTTCTTTTGTTTTTGTTTTTGCCTGGTGGGGGTCTGCCTTTGTGGTCCCCCATTCCTGTTCTAGGTGATTTCTTTTGATTCCTTCTGTTGGTGGTACTCCCCACTTGGCCCCCATGAGTGGACACGTCCCAGGGGTTCAGCTTTAGCAGTTTGTAGTATTGGGCGCCGGTTCGCGGTACCCTACCTGGCTTCCCTTAGCGTGTACCAACGGCTAAGGGCCCTGGAAAACCCCACCGGAGCTCCGTGGTCCTATAGGTGTGTCCCCGGAGTCCCTCTCGCGTCCTGCGAGTTTGTTGGTTGATCTGACCCCTTGTCTCAGGGTGACACTCACCGGTTGTGCCTACCCATGCTGCCTGTTGGGTCATTGTTTTTGTGACCCGGAGTCGTACGGCGAGTATTGTCACTGTGCTCCCTTTCACCGAGGCCACTGGTCATGTTAATCGGGTGCAGGCGACTGCGGCGTTGCTTGCTGGTTGTTGATTGCTGCGACCCTCTTCGTTGTTTGCGGCCCTGGATGCCCCGAGGCTGCCCCGTTTTGGTGGTTGGGGTCCGGACTTGGGGGTGGGGGGTCGCTTCGGCTCTGGCTCCTTCTGCTCCTTGTCTTTCCCCTTTTGTTCTACACACTTCCTCCCTTGCTGCCTGCTCCGAACCATAGGAGGGTTTCGGGGTTGGGGCGGGGTCTGGTTGGGTTGAGACTCGGGCGGTCTCGGGGGTTTCCTCTTCCGGGGTGGCGGCGGAGGCATTCGAGTCGGTTCCTCCAGCCATGCCGTATGGGTCTGACCAGTGAGCTCCCTTCCTTGGTGTTTGCATGGCTGCCCCGGCTTTTCCTTGTCAAGCTTTGGTTTTGGGGGTGCGGCTTGTCCCTAGGTCATGCCGTCAAGGTCCCAGGGGTTAGGGAGGGGTTGCCTGGGGGGACTTGGCCTCGTTTGCCCCTCTTGGGTCCTTGTACCTTTGGTGAGGGGCTGGCAGTTCCTCCGAGTGGGGTTGTTCCTTCCCTCTCTGTGTTCCTGTTGTTTTTGGGTATACCGCTCCCTGGGCTTGGTTCCGTATTCCTTCGGGTTCGTCGGTCCCGTCGTTCCTGGGGGTGTGTTTCGCCCCCCTTTTCCTTACCCTTTTCGCTCTCACGTTACGATACTTTTCCGGAAAAAAAAAATCAAATGTTTGTTCAGGAAAGGTACATTCAAACAAGGTGTGAAACACACGTTGATGTATTTATATATTGCCTTGTACATACAATGCCTAGACTACTTCGTATCATTGTCCCTGCATGTCCCTTGCTCAGGGGTGCTTGTTGTTGTTCTCATTGGTTTGCGAGTCTCTTCGTACCTTCCAATATTATTGGAATGTCTGTTGATTTTCGATGAGGTTTCCCTCTGGTCTTTTGTCGGCCTCGTTGGTTACCTTCATTCATCTGTTTTCTTTTGCTTTGTTTTCACCTTGTTTTGTTTTCGTGTTGTCTCTACTTCCATTTTCGGCATTCTTCGTCTTCGTTACGCACGCCTTCCTGGTGTTTGTATGATGTGTGTTTACGTTGTCTGTATGTTGTGTGTACGATATGTGTGTCCGCCTGGTGTACGAGCCACACCTCCCGGTGGACAGGTGGTGCGTTCGTACCTCGTGTGCTGGGGCCGCGGTGTGCGTTTTGTTTATGGGCGGTATACTTGTGTGTTCGCGTCGTTTCTCGTGGTTTGTCCACGACTTCTTGCTTGTTTTCTCCATCCGGTTGTGGCCCTCTGGATGCTGAGGGTGTTCTGGATTTATGTCTGGGGGTGTCACTTCGTTCTTCCTCTGCTTCCGGGTGTGGGATGGCTCGGCGTGGCGCCGCTTCTTCCCCCTCTGTCCTGCTCTGTCTTTTGCAGGGCACGCGCCTCTGGACGTATTTCTCCTCCGACTTCCAAATTTTATTCAGGTAATGGTACATTCCATGCCAACTGCCTTGAGTATGCTTGGCTTTCGGGCACACCATTAGCGCTCTCCTGGTATGTTACTTGGCTCGCCTGTGTTGTGGCACGGTCATGTGTCTGCTCTGCAGGTGAGGTTGTCATGTCTGGCGCTTCTGTCGGCCATGGGCTGGTTCTCATTTTTTGGTGGGGAGCTTGCCTAGTTGTGCTTGCGGAGGTTGAGCTCTGGCTCTTGGGCCCCGCCTCTCATGTCAGTTGACAGTTGTGCAGTTTCCTGAGCCTCCAGAGCTCTGTCTTCTCTACGGTTGCTCCTGTGGGTAGAGTCTGCCTCCACCACATAGCTTCTTAGTGCTCTCTGCTTCCTTTTCCCTCTGACATTGATCGGGTTCTTTTTCGTGTCTGTGGCTCCTTTGGGTACTCGGCTTCCTCCTCTGTCCCCTTGTGCATATGACCATACGGACATAAGACCAGAGGTACTGCAGAGGGCCTATTGGCCCGTACGAGGCAGCTCCTATTTCTTCCCAACCATTCCCGCTCACATACATGTCCAACCCACGTTTGCACAAATCGTGGGGCCCCACCACCACGTTATGCAGTAATTGGTTCCGTGAATCACCGAACCTGTTACCGTGCCTGTCATTCCTCAGGTCTTTCCTGATTCTACACTTATCCCTTTTATGCCCATTGTTTCGTGTCCAAAATGTGCTGCAAGGGTGGCATGTGCCTCTGTCCCAGTTCTTTTGTTTTGAGAAGATTGGTGACAATAAACACAACCACTCAGAGGCTACTTATGTTTTGTTGCGTAGTGGTATGTGGGTGTTATTTTGGCGGGCAATGGTGCGAGTTCAGTGCACTGGGAGTCGGTACAGTTTCTCGCAAGTGTCTGTTCTAGACCACACTTGCAGGTCGACTAGTTATTATTCGCTACTCTGCTGCTTCTATGCTCAGGCAATACCTCGCCATTCTCCAAAGGTGGGCAGGCATATTAACTGGAAGTTTGGAACAGTTTGAGTTCCATGATTGGTCCTCCGTAGAGCTTTGCTTCTCTTGTTAGGCTAATGCATTTGGAGCAAGTATCTTATTGGGATAATCTGCTCACTCCACCACTCTTGTTCACTGCTCCATCCTTGTTTACTCTTCCCCGCTTGACGGGATTGAGTCGATGGCTCCTAAAAGGGGTGTTTGGTATGGTGTGGTGTGTTTGGTCACTTTGCGTGGGTCTTCAGTGACTTTTGTCCCTGTCTTTTGTTCTTTGTTGTCCTGTGGGGCTCTGCCTCGCATTTTGACGCTTTTGGTTTCGTTGTCGACACCTGGGTCTTTTCCCTCTCGGGACAGTCATTCCTTGCCTAACTTCGGTGCCTGACTGCACCCTGCTGTCCATGAGGTCCATCGGGTATGTACACCCTCCTCTATACATTTTGTGGTTGGTGGTGTGCCTTATTTCCCGGCCGCTCCTTGGGCCGTATTCGGGGTTTTCCATACCTATTCCCATTTTTCCTCCTCCCATGCTCCACCAATTTGTGTATCTGGGTCAGTGCTTGTGGCCTATCCTGTTGTTTGGTGCTCAGGTGGGCCTCTGTCCATGTTCAGTTCCCTGCTTTTGGACTTCTCCAGTGTTCCGTTTTGGTACCGAGTTCCTATGATTTTCTGTGTGACTTCCTGCAGGCTTTCGGTGTTGCACTGTCTGTGGGGGGTTGTGGATTTTTGGTCTGCCACTCCTGCCTTTCTGGTTCCTTTTCTTGGAACTGGGTTTGCTGGGTTCCTGGCTCCGGTTTTTCTTTGTTCCTTTTCCGGAACAGGTGTGTGCTTTCCTGCGGTTCACGTCCTGGGTAGTTCTCCTCTTCGATGCCTCTGGGACGCGTGTGTCTTTCTTTCCTGTTGGAGCTGGTTATCTTGCTCCTTTGGGTTGCAGGGTTGCAGTTTTTCGATTCACATTTTGCGCCTTCGTTCATGGTGCTAGTTTCTCATCGTTTGTGTCGGCACTGGTGGGTTCCATATTGGTCTCCCACCTGCGTGTTTCGTCTCGGGGGCGGTGTTTGGTTTTCCTGGTGGTCTCTCCGGTTTTCCTATCACTGCAAAGGGTCCTTCGGTCTTTGATAGGGTTGGCTTTTCTTCCCTTTGGGGTTGTTCCGGGTCCGTCGTCTGGGCTCGTGTCCTGTCACCTCGTATTGGGTGGTGCTGGCGGAGCCGCTCCTGCTTGAGTTCGGTGTTGCGGTTCCTTCTGCTCCGTTCCACTTGCTGTCCTGGGCGTTGTTCCCCTCTGGCCTGCTCTTGAGTTCTGGTGCCGTCCTGGTAGTTAGCTTGGGGTGGTCTATTTTCTTCTCGTTTTGGTCTTTGTGTTGTCTGTGGTCTTGGTTTTTAGGTTAGGGCACATGGCATCTGCCTCCCGGTTCCTTCCCCGTTTTCCTTATCTGTGAAGAGGTAGCTCCGAGGAGCCGACAGGGCTCCCCCCAGAAAACCAGCGTTGAATGTAATAAAACGCCATTTTCTGGGTGAGCCCCGGAAGCTCCCCGGCATCCCTCACTCCCTCCGGTCGGCGGCATTTTTCACGTATTTTGACATCCAGCCTAAGAACTGCCAGTTGGATCGCCGACATGGAGGGTCTGGGGCTCCCCCTACCCCTCCTGGGGAGGGGGGGGGGTTGCGTAGACGGTGGCGCAGCGATGTGATGACGTCATGCTAGTTAGATAATTTTGTTTGGGGAGTTCTGTCCACTCGTTCGGCTTTCGGTAGCAATATTTTTACCAGAATAGGGGTTTGTTTTGGGGCGCCTACCTTTCTGGGTGCCTATCCCGGTCGATGGCAGACATAGAATGCTCCCAACCACAAGGGGGGGGGGGTTTCTATAGGCCATTGCTCCTCGTGCCTCTCTGAGGGGGCCAGGTTCTGGCTCGTGGTCCTCGGTAGGCAAGAACTCCTAGCACTTTGACTGATGCCAGAAAGTTATACATATCCATTCAGCCTGGATAGCTCCGGGGAGCCTCCGGGGTTCACCCAGAAAATGGCGCATCATTACATTCAACGCTGGTTTTTTCTTATAGAAGTGTTCCCTGATCACAGGGGGAAAACAAAAATCATAGATGGCATATTTTGGCTGCAATAAAGTAAGGAAGTCTGGTAAAATTGAGGTGCTGACAGCTGAGCTCACAGCAGTGCTGTGAGCTCATGTTGCATGTGCCAGCCTTGGTTGCTCACTCAGTACTGAGGCTCTCACACTCGGGAATGTTGCCCGTGATTTTTTTTTTTAAATGGCATCTGTTTACAAGAGCCCTGAGGAAGCTGATATCAACCCTGTGTAGCTATGGGACCTTCAAATCTTGCGAGGTACTCCAACACATCAATAGCTGTGGTGTGCAATTCTGCAGCAGTTACTCATTACAGCTATTGATGTGTAGTGCAGTTTAAAGGTTAATAAACAACATCAAGTTTTTTACACACTTGCAGGTGGTTGAGTTCAATTTATACCAACAAATGACAAAGGAATGGAATATTAATTTATAATTTCTTAATAATACCTTTCCTCTCTGGAATGTTAATTAACTTACTCATACAGTACAGCAAATGGAACTCAATTATACAAAATTCATGAAAAAACTAACAAAAACATCAAACAAAATGAGCACATACCCTGAATAGAATGCCAGTTGCCATCACACAGCACCCAAGGGTGTGTTGGAGTATACTTGGCAGTGATAATACCTTTGCCATTGTCAACACTGAGTTCAACACTTCCATTTCTTAACTGCAGAATCACAAAATCCCGCCTGCCATGAACAGAGGCAATGACACCGCTATTTACTCTTGGCTTTATGTCTAGTGTCATTTCAAACACTCTACCAACACTGAATCGCTTGCCTGAAAAAGAAATATGCACAATTTGTTCAATAGAAGCAGGCTTGTGCACACTAGTGTTCCTAAGAAGAATATCTTGCATGTGCTAGAAAATAATGAGGGGCATGGTAGTGGAAGACCTAGAGAAAGTCTTGCATGAGTTCTACAACAGAATAACTGAGGTCAAACAAGGAAGGGAAGGGTTGGGTACACTGTACATTCCTAGACTGCAAAGAATGCTTTGATGCTGTCCCCAACAACATGCTATTAAAAAAGCTGAAGGAACAAGATTCAGTAACTGGTATTATATGTTAGATTACTTAATGAGCAGAATACAGGGAGTAAAAGATAAATTGGAAAGGAGGAGAATAATAAGGTAGGAACCATATGGCCTAGCTTGTGTACCTGATGTATGATTGGAGCACATAAGATGAAGACAAAGAACTAAGCAGGGAAAACAAAATGGGTGAAAATATGAGGGGTAAGCAAGTAAAAAATTTAAGATTATAAGATTTGAGAATAGTACAGCACAGTTATTGGCTCATCAAGACAGCTGTTTATAAAAACTCAAATTCACACATATATATATATCTAACCTATGCATGAAACAATCCAGCCATGAACAAATTCACATAGGCTGTGATGAGGATTTGTTCATTTGATGCATCACACAATTGTGATTTCTGTGTGTAATCCAGCCATCGCACATCTGTTATGCTACCTGGTAATCTGTTAAATAAATCATTCGGCTCTTTTCTAAATTTAAACTTATCTACTTTGGGGATGACAGTTGAGAAATGCACCAGGCCCAGAGCCAAGCTCCACAACATTCTCTTGGAGCCCCTCAGAGTGAAGCTCCACAACGGTCAAAAACTGCATGGCTGACTCCAAATTCGATCAAGCCTGAAAGTCTTTTGCCAAGACGGCTATCTATCGACAGGAAAGGAACTTGGTCATGGAGCTGGACCAAGGCCCTCATCCCCAGATTGAGCAGATGCATAAAGACAGGCCACCCAAAAGTACCTGAAACAAAGTCGCTACCTCATGCCACTCTAGTGTACGGGAATGACAGACGCCACAAAGAGCCGGTGGCGGCTCTTCTCTGCCACCTGCGCACCACTGCTTCTGTGTCTGTGGATGCACTTTGGGTGGACCCGGTATACCTCGTGAAATTTTCCAAGGCTCGGGATTCTCAGGTTGTCCACAGGGTTATTAAGTCTAGCAGAAGTTTGCAGTTCTTGCTGCGGTCTTTGGTAACATGTCTTGGGGTTACATTCAGGCACTGGGGTTTTGGTGTTTGAACAGAGTCTTGGCTGCCCATTATTTGGTTAATGTTCTGGGTCCTCAGCAACCATGTGTGGCTTCGGGGCGCCTGTCGCGGTCAGCTGTCTCGTCTTTGGCCTGAGGGGATGCGGTGCAGCCGCCTCCCGGGGTAAGTCCCTGTTTTACATATCAATGGGTATCTAGCTCCAATGAGCCGGGGAAGGGGAGGGGGGGGGACCCCCAAAAAAACTAGTGTTGAATGTAATGAAATGCCATTTTCTGGGTGAGCCCCAAAGGCTCTCTGGCACCCTCTCTCCTTCCGGTCGGTGGTCATATTTTCATTTGCTCAGTCTCCGAATGGGTGGGTGAGCAGTCAGATCGGATGAGAAGGGACCCCGCCTTCCCCCTCCCATGTGGATGGGGGAAGGGGCAAACAAGATGTGCGTTGAATTTGATGACATTTTGCTTATTGCATTTTTTGTTGGGGGGAGTTCTTGGACTCTGTTCGGTTTTGGGTTGCAATGTTCTACCAGTTAGAGTTTGTTTTGGGACACCTACCTTTCTGGGTGCCTTTTATGGTCGATGACAGACATGAATATACAGTGGCCCCTCCATTTACAAATTTAATCCGTTCCCAGAGACAGTTCGTAACCCGAAAATTTGCAACTTGAAATGAATTTCCCATAAGAAATCATGTAAATTGAATTAATACATTCCACACTCCCAAAAATATTAACTTCAAAATACATTTCATACCAAATAAACAAAAATATTTAGTACTATAATATGTACAAGTTATAGCTTACCTTTATTGTTGGCGTATGGAAGACGGTGAGGAGGGGGTGGGAGGAGGAGGAGGGGGTGGGAGGAGGAGGAGGAGGAGAGGTGTTAGTGATTAGAAGGGGAGTCTCCTTCCATTATAACATCAGGCAGTGATGACTTCTCTGGGGTACTCTCTCTCCTATGTTTTGCCTGCATACCACTAGGACCTGGATGTGGCTCACTGCTTGTGTGTTTCACTAAGAACCTTTCCATAGAGACTTGTTTTCCTCTATGGTTATCCTAACATGTGTTTTCTTATGTTGAACCTTACTACTGACTTTCTTGGAACCCATGGCATGATATATAATAATTACTTTTATGTTCAAAACCTAATAAAGCAGAAAAACACTGAAATTCTTTACAAAGAATTCAAGCGTGATTATCACTAAGCGGGAGGCACTGGTAAACTGAAGCGCAGGCGACCATGACACCAGGACCAACACGCTAGGTCGCCCATACATGTATCAACAAACTATGTAACTAAAGGCAAAGCTCGTAACCCAATTCAAATTTTACAAAGAAATTGGGTTCGTAATCCAAAAAATTCGCAGAGGGGCATTCGTAAGCCAAGGTGTCACTACTCTCAAAGAGTGGAGTATTCATAGGCCATTGCTCTCTGCACCTCTCTGAGGGAACCAGGTTCTAATTCGTGGTTCCCAGTAGGCAAGGACTCTTATGTGACTGATGCCCCAGACTAATACAGTATAGCATATATCTGTCCAATAGCTCCAGGGAGCCTCTGGGGCTCACCCAGAAAATGGCATTTCATTATATTCAATGCTGGTTTTTTACAAGCATAGTCAACATTCCATAATTCTAGGTTGCAAAATATTATTTCATCAATATATTTCAAGTGTGTTGAAACTTGCGCGATAAAGCATTAGCACAAGGTACATTTTTAAAGAATATTTCAGGTTCTACATTGGCAGAATTGCAGATAAGGCTGTAAGCTTTATGTGTAATACCTACCTGCTGGTTATTCTTGCAGAAGCATAGACAACATTTCCTAATTCTAGGTTGCCAAATATAATGTTTCTGCAGTATGTTTCTGTGAATAATTCCATTTCTCCTACACTACCCATAAACATTGGTGTTCCACAGGGCAACATACGTGGCCCCTCTCCACTTTCTCATCTACATTAATGACCTTTCAAATGCCTCTCAACACCTCAAACCAATCTTATTTGCTGATGATACAACTTTCATTTTCTCCAGTCCTGACCCGCTTGCTCTAAATGTCACTGTGAATACTGAACTAAATAAAGTCCATCTTTGGCTAACTGCTAACAAACTCACCCTTAACACTGACAAAACTTTCTATATTTTGTTTGGTAATAAATCCTCAAATAAAATTAATCTAAGAATAAACAATATACAAATCAGTAGTAAAGTTAATGGTAAATTCCATCGTGTTCTCATCGACAACAAGCTGAATTTCCAGGAACACATTCTAAATATATAAAAAAAAACAGCGTTGAATGTAATGAAACGCCATTTTCTGGGCGAGTCCCGGAGGCTCCCCGGAGCTATCCCAGGCTGATATGCTAATGTCAGACTTTGGCATCAGTCATGTGTATGGAGTTCATAGGCATACTGAGGACCACAGCCAGAACCGGGCCCCCTCAGAGAGGCAAGGGGAACAATGGCCTATAGAAACCCCTGTGTGGTTGGAAGCATTCTATGTCTGCCATCGACCGGATCAGGCACCCAGAAAGGTAAGCGCCCCAAAATAAACCCCTATTCTGGGTAAAATTGCTACCAAATGTCGAACAAGTGGATAGAACTCCCTAACAGAAAACGAGCAAACTAGTATGATGTCACACGTCGCCGCGCCGCTATCTGCGCAGCTCCCCCCTTCCCGGGAGGGGGAAGGGGGAGCTCCAGACCTTTCACGCCGGCTACCCACACCTCAGTTCTGAGGCTGAATGTCAAAAGCATGAAAAACCGTCGACGGTTGGGAGGGAGGGATGCTGGGGAGCCTCCGGGACTCACCCAGAAAATTGCATTTCATTACATTCAACACTGGTTTTCTGGGGGGAGCCCCGTCGACTCCCCGGAGCTAACTACCCACAGACGGAAAAAAGAGGGACTTACCCGAGAGGCGGTCATCGCTTGCTCCTCAACTCGAAGTCAAGATAACTGGCTGCAACCGCCAACTGCCAACCCAAAGCAACACATGCCTGACGGGGCTCAGGGACATTCACAAGGTAGCGAGCAGGCAGAACCCTGTTCGACCGCCAAAAACCCCGCGTCTGAATATCAGACCAAAACATTCCCAAAGACGGCAGCAAGAGCCGCGAACTTACAGACGTCATGGGCATGGGGATATACCGTAGGCTGGCTGGATTTGACAACCCTGTGGACGACCACAGGGAGCCGGTCGGCCGAGCGGACAGCACAGTGGACTTGTGATCCTGTGGACCCGGGTTTGATCCCGGGCGCCTGCGAGAAACAATGGGCAGAGTTTCTTTCATCCTCATGCCCCTGTTACCTAGCAGTAAAATAGGTACCTGGGTGTTAGTCAGCTGTCACGGGCTGCTTCCTGGGGGTAGAGGCCTGGTCGAGGACCGGGCCGTGGGGACACTAAAGCCCTGAAATCATCTCAAGATTACCTCAAGATAACCTGACCTGGGAGACCCGAACCGGCGAACAGAGAAGAAGGGAAACTGGATCAACCCAAAGCGCGTCTCCGGACACAGAAGCCATGGCGCGCAAATAATGGTGAAGCGCCGCAACTGGACACAAAGCATGATGCACCCCCGGCCGTACTAACTAAGCATCAACCACCTGCGGACCCCTCTGGAACGCAGCAGTCTCATTCTTCCCCAGAAAAGAGGGAGACGGCTGCAAGCGAACAAAACAATCTCCACGACCGAAAAAGCAGAAACCCCTGTGCCGGAGGAGAGCATGAAGCTCCCCAACTCGACCCCCCAAAGGCTAATGCCAACAAGAAAAGAGCCTTGGAGAAACAATCCCGGACTGAAGGGGCCACAACAAAACGAGAAGATGAAAGGTTATCTTGAGATGATTTCGGGGCTTTTAGTGTCCCCGCAGCCCAGTCCTCGACTAGGCCTCCACCCCCAAGAAGCAGCCCGTAACAGCTGACTAACACCCAGGTACCTATTTTACTGCTAGGTAACAGGGGCATAGGGTGAAAGAAACTCTGCCCACTGTTTCTCGCCGGTGCCTGGGATCGAACCCAGGACCACAGGATCACAAGTCCAGCGTGCTGTCCACTCGGCCGAGCCAGTCAGCTGAGGCGGAGCTGTGGGAAAACACTCGGGCTCGGACACCGAGCCGGTCGGCCGAGGCGGAGCTGTGGGAAAACCCTCGGACTCGGACACCGAGCAAGCAGCGCCTGAAACCAAGGCTGGGCTGGCCACCAAGGGGCCAGAAGGACAACTCGCCCCTGGTAAGTCTCCAAGCGAATCAGGACCTAGAGCAACAGCCGAACCGGGAAAAAGAGGTACAGGAACCTCCACCTCGACCAGTCCAGCCGAATGGCATCGACCCCGACGGCCTCACAATTGGGGAAGGGCACCGCATACACGGTAAGGCGCCTCAACCACGCCAACGCGAAGAGGTCCACCTCGGCGCGCCCGAACCTCTGGCAAAGCCAATGGAAGAAAGCGCCGTTGAGGGAAATGAAGCGAGACAGGCTGTCGACCAACACATTGGACACTCCCTGCACGTGAACCGCCAGGAGAGCCAAACCCAGAGAACTCAGCAGACGAGTCACCCGAATCAACCAACCCCAAAGAGACAAGAACCGCATCGAACCCCTGCGGTTCAGGCAATGAATCACTGGAAAGCAGTCCAAATGGAGCAGAATAGTTTCATCCACGGGCGACCCGAATCCTCCGAAGAGCAAACCAGACCGCTGCGAACTCCCGCACTGTGCTGTGAGCTCGACGGCAGGATGGACCCCAACACCCTTGGTGGGCCTGGTGAGCACTGGTCACAAAACCCCAGCCGAGAGATGATGCATCCATGTACACATCGAACAAGGGCTCGGGTAGGCACCAAGGCACTGAATCCCAAAAAACCCGAAGAGGAAGCCGGAGACAAAGCAGCTGATGCAAGGTCCCCAGGGGTCGAACCCAGCGATCGTGAGAGAGGCGGAAGGGGTGACCCCAAAGGAACCAGAACAGCCGATGAAGTCAAACCCGACCCTGCGGGTAGACTATCTACCATTGCAAAGTTCAGGCTCCCACACAGCCCCTCGAGCAACTGCTGGGTGACCTGAGGGCCCACCAGAAACAGACGAAGGCAAGACTGCAGCTGCAGGAGGGACTCTGGAGGGATAGACAAGGAAGCAGTCTGAGAGTCCCAAACGAGACCCAGCCAAGTCCGAACCTGAGAGGGAACTAGACGGGACTTCATCCAATTCACCAAGAAGCCGAACCCGGCGAGCTGGGAAAGAACCAATCCCTGGCTAGCAAGTAAGCCGACCGGCTGGGAGCCCAAACCAGCCAGTTGTCGAAGTAGGCCAATACCCGAACACCTAAGAGACACAAACGGGCCACCACGACCCACGTAAGGTGCATGAACATGCGAAGTGGCAGGTTCAACCCGAATGGGAGACAACGAAAGCCATAACTTAGATGCTCCACAACAAAACCGAGCCAGTCCCGGAACCTCGGATGAATGGGGACATGCCAATAAGCGTCCCGGAGGTCCAGGGACACCATCCAAGCATCCGGTTCCAAGAAGAGCTGAATCTGAGACAGCGTAGTCATCCAAAAGAAGGGGCAGTGAACCTAGGAGTTCAGACGGGACAAGTCCAGAATGAACCGCAGGTCGGTGCAGTCCCGTTTCGGGACCGGAAACAGACGGGAAACCCATCTGAGGGGACGACGTCATTTTGACGACGCTCAAGCGAACCCACTCCAAGATGACCTGACAGAGCGCAGGGGAAGAAACCTGCCCAGCCAGCCCTGACCCCCCCAAAGGGGGGGGGGGCCACCCAACGCCACTGCAGGCCAACAGACATGACCCGAAACGCCCATGAATCGTGGGACCAGGCGTGGGCGAACAGCGCAAGCCTCCTCCCCATCGCCCCGTCAATGGGGCAAACTGCGAAAGGGCCGGCACCCCTTACGACACCCTGAACCCAGCACAGAGCAAACACCGCACCGACCAGACGAGGGCGGGTCCAAAGCAGGAGCCGAACCCAAACCTGACACCAGTGGCCTACCATGATGAGAGGAAAGGAACCCCGAGCCTTGGCTCGACCCTTCCGGAAAGACCCACCACATGACCTCCGGAAAACCAACAAGTCCGACATTGGACGACAAGCCAACGACGCAGCCTGGATAAACTGCGCCACGGCCGACACCTCAAACAGAAGAGGGCAAAAAGGTGACGAAAACCTAAGAGCCAGAGCCCAAGCAGATTCCATGGAGGAATCCAGCACCGCCTGCCGACATGCGAGATGGCAAGAATAAAACAGGGAAGCTGCATCCCGCAAAATCGGTGTGAAAAGCTTCAACAAGGCAGCCGACGAACGCGCCACCGAGGACAAGGCGCCGGACCCTGGGACGGACCCAAGCACCCTCACGTCCTCCACTAGCCAATCCGAGGACAGCTCCAGGAGGGCAAAGAATCGGAAGGCTGAAGCCAAAAGGCCCCGGCCGAGCAAGTCCTCTGCCACAAGTGCCGCCGAAAGGGAGGGAACCTGCACATGGAGCTGAACAGTGAACACTCATTCAGGTACTCAAGATCGCCTCCCAGGAAAACCTGAATCACTGAGGAAGCTTCCCGCCACTCCAGCGTGCAGGAACGACAGAAGGAATGCCAGGAATCAAGAACAAACAAGGGGCAGTCTGCTAGCCAGGAAGCCTGCCTGCACCCTGCCTGCACCCCGGGAAAACATGGATCCGAACCCGGGGAGGGGCCGACACCAAATCCAACTCATATGCAGAGGGGGTAAAAGAAAACCCCACTCCTTGTAACAACAAGCCCCGCTCAGAGGGAAGAAAAACCCAGGCGAGGTCCAGCGGGACCCAAGGCCCCCCAAGTCAGCCCCTCCCCAGCCTCGAGGTCCTTCATAGCAGGACCAGGGACCGAGTCCTCTCCCCAAGCACCAACCCCACAAGACAAGGACAGAGCAGCCATAGAAGCCAGAAGAAAGGGCGCCCACTGGACAGACCCAGAAGCTGCGGCCGAGACACAAGACTTGAATGCCTCCGCCCCCCCCCCCTCCCCCCGATAGGGGCATCCGCAAAGCTGCCCGAGTCTCGAGATCAAGTAACCCCTGCTCCGACTCCGAAACCCTCAGACGTTTCAGGGCTGGAAGCAGAGGGGGGGGGGGGGGAGGCCAGAACGAACAACAGGAGGGGAAGGACGAGGAGGTGCGGAGTGAACCAGGATCGAAGCAGGGCAGCCCTGGGGCATCCGGGTGAGCAACCAACCGAGCGCGTTGCAACAGACGAAACCTAGTTTGCAACACACGTGCCGCCTGTTCCCGAATAGAATCATCAGAGGATTGGGTAAATTGAGTCACAAGCAAGTAGCAACACTCACAGGACTCAGGGTCAAAAGTATCACCGACCCAACAGGCAGCAAGGCGGAGGCAAAAACAATGAGGGTCACCCCGAGACAAGGGGACCGAGCAACCCTCAAACTCGCACACAGCGAGCGGGGACTCCAGGGACACATCCATCGGACCCATGCGCCCCCTAGGGAATTCCCAGGGCCCTGATTATCTACTTTAAGAGGACTTGCGCTCAGGTAGTCACAGGCAGGGTGCAGCTAACTGGCGCCCAAAACTACCGAGCAAACCTCTATAGCTGAACCCCAGGGATGTGTACACTCACGGGGACTTAGCAGGGGGCACCACCGAGGAGAACCATGGAAGGGCAAACACCAGTGAAATAATAGGGCCCCCACAAGGCAAAAAGAAAAAGAAAAACAAAACACTGCAAGAGGACAACGAACCCCAAGGAACAGAGCTGGCAGCTATGTCGGGAATACAAAACTACACAGCACCCTGCGCCCCGACCAGTGCAAACTGCCTCTTACTCGCAGGTAACAAGGGAAAACAGAACACCCAAGAGCCCAACAGGCAGCCGAAAAACCGCATGGTAGAATGAACCAGCAGAGGCAGGTCCCGAGGAGCCTGTGGAAGGTGGCCCCAAGCCCCAAGGGCAGTACTTACAGGGCACCTAGGGAAGGCAGCCCTAGGCACATGCAACCCAAGTACTGAAGATAACTCCTGGCTCTCGTATCCACAGAAAACAAACACCACACATGAAGCACAGTACTGTAGCGACACTGGAGCCAGAGCACACGACCTTCGCCTATAGCATCAGCCTCAAGAACTGAGGTGTGGGTAGCTGGCGTGAAGCTTCTGCGCAGCTCCCCCCTCCCCTTCTCCCTCTCAGGGAGGGGGGGAGCTGCGCAGAAAGCGGCGCGGCGACGTGTGACGTCATACTAGTTTGCTCGTTTTCTATTGCGGAGTTCTATCCACTAGTTCAGCTTTTGGTAGCAATTTTAACCAGAATACGGGTTTGTTTTGGGGCGCTTACATTTCTGGGTGCCTGATCTGGTCAATGGCAGACATAGAATGCTTCCAACCACACAGGGATTTCTATAGGCCATTGCTCCCCTTGCCTCTCTGAGGGGGGGCCCGGTTCTGGCCGTGGTCCCCGGTACGCCTAAAAATTCCATACACATGACTGATGCCAAAGTCTGACATTAGCATATCAGCCTGGGATGCTCCAGCTGGGATGCTATCAGCTGGGATAGCTCCGGGGAGCTGACGGAGCTTCCCCCAGAAGAGTTTCTAAAACTATTGGCATTCTTTCTAAGATCAGATATTATGCTCCTCGCCCTGCCCTGGTGATACTCTATTACTCTCTTATCTATCCTTATCTCAACTATGGTATTTGTGCTTGGGGTTCTACTACCCAAAATCATTTACGTTCTCTAATTACCCAACACAAAGCTTCTATTAGAACAATATCTAACTCTGGCCCCAGACATCACTCGGTACCCTTACTCAAATCTCTGAATATGTTAGATATTAAGTCACTGCACATCCTCTCATGTGTACTCTATATATATTTAAAACTCTGAATTGTAATGTTAATCCTGACCTTAAAAGCTTCTTAAAATGTTGTAACAGAACCCATGGGCACAACACCAGAAACAAATACCTATTTGATATTCCAAGAGTACGACATAATCAAACTAGAAATGCTCTACAAATCAAGGGACCCAGAATGTGGAATGACCTTCCCAGTCATGTCAAAGGCTGTACTTCTCTCTCAACCAGTTTAAGATGAAAACTAAGTACAGTACTACCTAATTAACTCCATGTAACCTACCTTATCCCTAAATGTCAACCCATGTCTTACTATTTTTAAACAATGCTGTTTGTTGACCAACTTGTATATTGGCTATTTTCTACCATGTTCTGCCCCTTTTTTATCTTATATTTTTTTTCTTTCAACACAATTTATACTTTAAGCTCAATTACTATTAAGTTTTAGTCTAAGTGTTTTTTCCCCACCTCACCTTGCCCAAAACGCTATGCGTACTAGTGGCTTTAGGTATTGTATGTACTAGCTCTTTCTATAAATCCAACATTATGTTTGTAACTAATCATCTATGTATGTACTTTTGCCTGAATAAACATTTGATTTGATTTGATTTGATAAAAAATATGATATAATAAAAAACTTTAATGTTGTAACTTACGCAGTATAACATTAGCACGAGGTCCATCTCCAAAGAAGATTCCAGGTTCTACATTTGCAGAACAGCGTACAAGGTGGAAAGCCTCATGTGCACCACCTACACGCTGGTTATTCATGCGGAAGTTTCTCAAACATCCATTAAAGGAGAGCTCGGTGCCTTCGGTATTTTGTCGAATGAGTTCTACAACATCAGCACCAATACCACCATAATAATAAGGTTCCTGTAGAAAAAATATAGTTTTGAGAAATAATGAAAAGCTAATTATTGGGGGCATATTGTTCAACTGCTTCCTCAGAAAAAAGCCTCCAGTGTCTTAAGACATTAGATAGTGAAGTTAGCCAGTGGGGACATAATACCACGACACTGCAAAGAATTATCAAGCTCCCTCCTGCAGGGTCATGTTGTGCTGAAAGAGTCACCAGATAATTAATTAAGCCTAAAATTCACCATCAGAGATCAGCTGTCCATAATCAAAAACTAGCATTGAATGTAATTCAATGGCTCTTTTTGGTAAAGCCCTGGTGGCTTCCTGAAGGTATTACACTGAGATAGCTCCCCACTACTGGGTCATATCAGTTGCATGAGTCCAATATGACCAATGAGAGACCAGAACTTGTCC
Organism: Procambarus clarkii; assembly: GCF_040958095.1. Taxonomy (NCBI): domain Eukaryota; kingdom Metazoa; phylum Arthropoda; class Malacostraca; order Decapoda; family Cambaridae; genus Procambarus; species Procambarus clarkii. Next base: position 16,328,335 of record NC_091212.1, on the reverse strand, counting down.
CAATCACAGAGGTGCAGAGAGCAGGGGATTATTAACCCTTAAATTGTGCATCGCATCATATAATGCTTTGACTGACCTGCAGTTAATTGCGCGTCGCATCATGTGATGCTTTGGAGGTTTGGACGCAAGATTTAAACGGCCCACGGATACACGGGGTTCACCACACCTTCATCAGGGCTCTTGTAAACAGACGCCATTTTTTTTTAAATCATGGACCAAATTCCCAGGTGCTAGGGGCCTCAGTATTGAGTGAGCTACCAAGCCTGATGCAAGCAGCATGAGCTCACAGCACTGCTGTTCAGCTTGTGACCACAGCATCGCCTAAAAATGCCATAATATACATGTTCTTGCTATTATTTAGCAATGATATTATTACAGAAGACCCCTGACTGTGATAAAACTGACCAGGGTTCTGATAATAGCAGGATTGTGGTGATATTTAGGGATGTGCTGCATGGAGGTAGGAGTAATGCTGTGGGAGGGAGGGTAGTGACGTTGTCTTCTGACTGTGTGTGGCTACCTTTTATTGACTGAACTCACCATACCAGCTTAGTGATTCGCTATAGTGAACACAAATGTAGATACTTATATATAACGTGTGTATAGAGGGGTATAAACAGCAAGAGGAGTAGGTTGGGAGCTGCCATTTTGGTGAGGGCGGTGGCGTCGTCTGCACGACTTATGTTGTTTACCGGTGAACACGATAGTCTTTGGGCACCATACCAGTTTACTTGTACAAGTATGGTGAATAAAACAGGTAGATATTTATATATAATGTGTGTATATAGCATAATAACACCACAAACAGTATTGTTGGAGGAGAAATATTAGTGCGTCTGGCCTTGAGGGCGGCAGCCAGCCGATTGTGTGAGGTCCTACGTCTTTGTGCCTTTATTAACCATACAAGCTTAGATGTACAGTTATGGTGAACAAAACATGTAAATACTTATATATAACGTCTGTATATAAAAGCAAAAACATTATGGTGGGTGGAGAATGGTGGCAAGTCAGGTGAAGTGAGGGAGGGAGGGAGTGGCAGCCAGTGGCGGGTTGCCACTGGCTGCCACTGCCACTCAGTATACCAACTTAGTGGTTCGTTATGGTGAACACGAATATAGATACTTATATATAGCATCTGTATATAGTGAATAAAAGCAAAAACAGTATTCTGGGAGGAGAATGTGGGTGAGTCAGAAGACCCAGACCCAGAAGCCTCGGTAGGAGGAACAGGCTCGAAAACCTCCGTCCCCAATCTGAACGGGACAGCCTCCGAAACCGCCCGAGTCTCACCCCCAACTAAACCCCGCCCTGACCCCGAAACCCACAAATGGTCCGGAGCCAGGAACAAGGAGGGAAAGGGGTGAACAGCACCTAACCAAAATGGGGCAGCCCTGGGGCATCCAAGTGGGAAACCAACCTAACATGTTGTAGCAACCTAACCTAGCTTGCAACACGGATGCCGCCTGTACTCTGAACAGTAATAACATCAGGAGAGTACTGGAGAACAAGCAGAGAATATCTCTCGCAAGACTTCGGGTCAAGGTGTCAGGGACCCAACAGGCAACATGATGGAGGTAAAAGTGGCGACTGTCACCCGGAGACAAGGGCACAGCAACCAACGAACCCGTACAAGACAGGTTGGAACCCCGAAGACACATTCAATGGTCCACTGTGCCCAGACAGGTTTTTCCAGGGCCCGTAGGGTAACAACCACAGGAAGTTTGGGCAAGGTGTTGCTAACCGGTTAAAACTCAAAACTAACAACGGGGTAGAGGACAACACTGAAAACCTCTGCGACGTGTACAACCACGGGGGCATAGCAGAGGGCCACCAAACATTACCAGTGGAACTATAGCCACAATAGGCAGACCCCCACCAGGCAAATGAAAATAAAAAAAGAAAAACCCTGCAAAAGTACACCATCCCCAGAGGCAACAGGAACCAGTTGCCGCTTAGGTGGCAGGTCGCGCAACACCTTGACGCCCTAACCACCACAATACAAGACTCTACCCAGGGCCAAACAAGGAGCCCCAAGCCCCAGCTGGCCCCAAGGGCGAGGCAAATGCTGAGCAGCAAGAACCTCTACGGGAATGGTTCCCGAACGCCCCAGGGAAGATAACCCTGTCACGCAGGAGCAGTACTCACAGGGCGCTTAGGGAAGGAAGCCCTAAGCACATGCAGCCCCAGTACTGATGAGGAACACCTAGCCACTGAACAACACAACACACGGCAGTGAACGCCACGAAAGGCAAACACTGCCTAGGAAACTGAGGCCAGAGAAGCGTCTATCCTGGTTGACATTAGCTTCCGAACTGATGCTAGGCAGCCGGCGTGGTGAGGTCCGGGGCTCCCCCTTTCCCCTATCGAGGCGGGGAGGGCTGCATGGACGATCGGCAAGGCACTAAAGTGTGATGTTTGCTTGTTTGCTTGTTTCCTTGGGATTGTACGGAGATTATAGGGAGATTGTAGGATTGTAGGGAGTTTCTACCTCTCTGTTCGGTTTTATGTTTTAGTTTTTTACCATGTGGGGTTTGTTTTGTAATGCCTACCTTTCTGGGTGCCTAACCCCGGTCAATGGCAGATAAGGAAAACCCCAACCACAAGGGGGTTTTCCAGGGCCTTTGCTCCCTGAAACTTCTTTGAAGGGCCCTGGTTCTGGCGCTGGTCCCTGGTAGGTCTGAACTCCTTAGCTAATGTCCCGGTCTAATATAACATACATTAGCCTGATAAGCTCCAGGGAGCCGTAGGGGCTCCCCACAGAAATCTAGATCGTGACTTGCTAACCAAACACGTGTGTTGTTAACCAAACACGTGGCCTGCTAACTAAACACCAGGCTTTCTAACTAAACACCAGGTTTGCTAACTAAACACCAGGCTTGCTAACTAAACACATGGCCTAAGTAAACATCAGGCTTGCTAACTAATCACGTGGCCTAAGTAAACATCAGGCTTGCTAACTAAACATGTGGCCTAACAAAACACATGGTCTGCTAACCAGTTATATATGTGTATATAGTGTAATAACAGCAAAACAATATGTTTTATGTTCAAAAAATAAACATTTAACTCATGCTAGTGACATGAATACATATTTACCCGATTTATCTGAGGGCCACTAAACCTAGTGACCTCAACGAGGAAAGGAATTATCAAAGGTCCCCCCCCCCCCCCCATTTGCCTTGATGATCTTTTCCAGGTATATTTTAAAACTCAACACAGTTTTGGTATTTACTACTTCGTCGGGTAGGGAAGCTGGTTCTTTTTTGCCCTCGCTTGGTCCCACGGTCCCTCTGTCGGGTCATCTCGGAGTGGCTTCACTTGGGCATGGTCAAAATGACCTCATCTCTGAAGTGGGTTTCATGCTTGTTTCCAGTTCTGATACAGGACTGCGCTGATCTCTGATACATTCTGGACTTGTATTATCTGAACCAGTTGATTCCTTGCCCCTCTTTTAGGATGTCCACGTTGTCCCCCAGGTTCTTGAGCTAGGCACTTGGATGATTTCCCCTGGACCTCAGAGATGGTATTGGCACGTCCTGATACATCAGAGGTTCTGGGATTGGTCTTCCATTCGACCTGAATCTGGCACCTCGCATTTTCTTGCATTTAACTCAGATCATGATGGCAGACACCTATCTGCGTCTGCTAGGTCTTCAGGTGTTGGCCTACCTCGACGACTGGTTGGTGTGGGCTCCCAACCAGTCTGCTTGTCTGCTAGCCAGGGATCTGGTTTTTTTCCCAGCTTTACCAGGTTCGGGTTCCTGGTAAGTTGGCGGAAGTCCCAATTGGTTCCGTACCAGGTTCATATATGGCTAAGCCTATATGTGGAATTCTCAGACTGTATCCATTTCTCTCTCCCCTGCAGCTCTGCTCCGGTTGCAGTTCCCTCTTCAGCTGTTTGTGAAGGAAAAGGGTCACTCAGTGGTTGCTTGAGCAGCTATGCAGGAGCCTGAACTTTGCCCTGTTGGTTTATCCACTGGGCAGGGTTTGGGTTCTAAGGCTGTTCTGGTATCCTCGGGGCGGCCTCTTTCACCGCTCTCGCAACCGATGGGTTCGTTCCCTTATGTCCTTGCGTCAGTTGTTGCGTCACCCACTTTCTCTTCGGGTTTTTCGGGGTTTGGTGCCATGGCACCTTCATCTTTCCTCGCTCAACGTATTCACAGACTCTTCGTCTCTCAGTTGGGGCTTTGTGACCAATGGTCACCAATCTGGCCAGGGACAGGGCTGTCCTTACGTTGGGCTCACAGCATGGTGTGGGGGTTTGCGATGGTGTGACAGATTCGGCTTCCTCAGGGCTTGGTGATCAGGCTCCATTTGAATTGCTCCCCCCCTCCTCCCCGTGGTTCATTGTCTCAACCATAGGGGTGTTTTCAATCCTTGGCTCTTTGGGGTTGGGGCTGGAGACCAGCCCCAATTCTCTTTGGGGCTGGCCCCAATTCTCTTTGGGGCTGGCCCCAATTCTCTTTGGGGCTGGTCTCTTCAGGTACCTCTTCTGCTGAGTTCTCAGGGTATAGCTCTCCACGCCATTCACATTCAGGGAGTGTCCAACATCCTGGCAGACAGCCTGTTGCGCTTCATTCACCTTTCCACGTAGTGGATGGTCGACTCTGCCTCCTTCCTTTGGCTTTGTTATATGTATGGGCACCTGTAGGTAGACCTCTTCACGTCGGCGTGGTCTCAGCATCTCCCATTGTACGTGGTGCCATTCCCCGACTGTGAAGCCCTCACAGCAGATGTGTTTTGGAAGGACTGATCACAGTGAGGGTTCCAGTACCTGATAATGATAATGATAACATCTTTCCCCTCATGCATTTGATGTGAGGAAGCATGCTGTTCTTGCTGCTATCTTCGGTAATATGTCTTGGGTCGACATTCAGTTGCAGGGGTTTTGGAGGTCGAACAGGGTCCTGGCCACCAGGTATCTCGTGAACGTCCCGGGGCCCTCTCTGGCCTTGTGTTGCATTGAGAAGACTGTCTGTATGTGAGACTGTGTTGCATTGGGAACTGTGAGTGGGTAGGTGAGTAGCAGGGCAGTTCAGAGACAGTGGGTGGGAAGCATAGCAGTCAGGAGACAGTGGGTGAGTAGGTGAGTAGCAGAGCAGTCAGGAGACAGTGGGTGAGCAGGTGAGTAGCAGAGCAGTCAGGAGACAGTTGGTGGGCAGGTGAGTAGCAGGGTGGTCAGGAGACAGTGGATGGGGAAGATGAGTAGCAGGGTGGTCAGGAGACAGTGGGTGGACAGGTGAGTAGCAGGGTGGTCAAGAGACAGTGGGTGGGCAGGTGAGTAGCAGGGTGGTCAGGAGACAGTTGGTGGGCAGGTGAGTAACAGGGCAGTCAGGAGACAGTTGGTGGGCAGGTGAGTAGCAGGGTGGTCAGGAGACAGTGGATGGGGAAGATGAGTAGCAGGGTGGTCAGGAGACAGTGGGTGGACAGGTGAGCAGCAGGGTGGTCAAGAGACAGTGGGTGGGCAGGTGAGTAGCAGGGTGGTCAGGAGACAGTGGGTGGGCAGGTGAGTAGCAGGGTGGTCAGGAGACAGTGGGTGGGGAAGATGAGTAGCAGGGTGGTCAGGAGACAGTGGGTGGACAGGTGAGTAGCAGGGTGGTCAGGAGACAGTGGGTGGGCAGGTGAGTAGCAGGGTGGTCAGGAGACAGTGGGTGGACAGGAGACAGTGGATGGGGAAGATGAGTAGCAGGGTGGTCAGGAGACAGTGGGTGGACAGGTGAGTAGCAGGGTGGTCAGGAGACAGTGGATGGGGAAGATGAGTAGCAGGGTGGTCAGGAGACAGTGGGTGGACAGGTGAGTAGCAGGGTGGTCAGAAGGCAGTGGGTGGGCAGGTGAGCAGCAGGGTGGTCAGGAGACAGTGGGTGGGCAGGTGAGTAACAGGGCAGTCAGGAGACAGTTGGTGAGTAACAAGGTGGTCAGGAGACAGTAGGTGGGCAGGTGAGTAACAGGGTGGCCAAGAGACAGTTGGTGGATAGGTGAGTAGCAGAACGGGTAACAGAGTGAGTGAATTTAGCAGTGGGCAGGCTGGTGGTGGTGTGAGCTGGGTTGCTGCAGTGGGCGAGCTTCTGACTAGGAATAACAGAGGAGCTGGTCACCCTCGGTCCCTCCCCAAGTCCCCCCATCCCCCAAACCGGACCCCTCCCTGCTAAGGGCTACTTCTTGGGGTGTGTGTGTGTGTGCGTGTGAAAAAAAATTGATTGATTGACAGTTGAGAGGCGGACCGAAAGAGCCAGAACTCAACCCCCACAAGCACAACTAGGTGAATACACTGGACCCCATTAGCTGAACCTTCACAGCCATGTCTGGACTTTCTTGCTACTAGATAGTGGATCAAGAAGCAGTTTGCCTGAGCACCTGACAATAAACTCTTATTGTTTACTGACTGGTTGTGACTGTGAAAGCCTGATTGACTGCAAATGGCTGATTGACTGTAAATGCCTGATTGACAGTAAATGCCTAACTAGTAGCTATCACAACTGTGAATGCTTGAATGCCTTTGGTTATGACTGCCTGGGGTCGATTAGAACTGCATACGCCAAGTACTACATTCTTGACTGTGAAAATGTATTGCTGGCTATTCACTTTATGCTTGCTTATATTCGGTGACTACAGCTCAGCTTCCTCCACTAGGATAGGAGGCTGGAAGAACTGTTACCTGTAATTAGGTTAGAGATTATAGCTTCTGCAATTAGTGCTAATTAGTAACGCCATTAAGCTAATGAGAAGTTAGAATGAGTATATTGTTTGTATTCGCTATACAACAAACACCTCTCCTCCTCCTCCCCCCCTCTACTCCTTACCCTCACCATACACCAATACCTCTCCTCCTCCTCCCCCCTTCCCCACCCCTCACCATACACATATACCTCTCCTCCTCCCCCCCCCTTCCTCCTCACTCTCACCATAAACCAATACCTCTCCTCCTCCTCCCCACCCCTCACCATACACCAATACCTCTCCTCCTCCTCCTCCTCCTCCTACACCCCCTCCTCACCCCTCACCATACACCAATACCTCTCCTCCTCCTCCTCACCCTCACCATACACCAATACCTCTCCTCCTCCTCCTCCTCCCCCCTCCTCACTCCTCACCATACACCAATACCTCTCCTCCTCTTCCTCCTCCCCCCTCCTCCTCACCCCCACCATACACCAATACCTCTCCTCCTCCTCCCCCCCCCCTCACCATACACCAATACCTCTCCTCCTCCCCCCCCTCACCCTCACCATACACCAATACCTCTCTTCCTTTCCCCCCTCCTCACCCTCGTCATACACCAATACCCCTCTTCCTCCCCCCCCCTATCCTCACCCTCGCTATATACCAATACCTCTCCTCCTCCTTCCCCTCCCATCCTCACCTTCGCAATCTTCTTGAGGTTATCTTCAGATGATTTCGTGGCTTAGCGTCCCCGCGGTCCGGTCCTCGACCAAACCTCCTTTTTGTTACACACCCCTGGGGAAGCAGCTGTCTAACTCCCAGGTACCTATTTACTGCTAGGTAACAGGAGCATCAGGGTGAAAGAAAAATTTTGCCCATTTGTCTCCTCCTCCACCGGGATCGAACCCGGAATTCAGGACTAAGAATCTGTAGCGCTGTCCACAGGCGCTCATACACCAATACCTCTCCTCCTCCTCCCCTCTCCTCCCTCCTCACCATCTCCCATACCCCAACAAGAGTCGTCAGTAAGGGTAAAGTGCAGTTAAACGTTCACTTATTTTATTTATGGTTTATATTTATATCCGATTGTTTTGTGTATGAAAAATATGAGAAGTATTCTGTATAAAAAAAATGTATTTTAAGGTAATATTTTTGGTGGTGTGTGGAACGGATTAATTCAATTTACATTATTTCTTATGGAATTTTTTTTTTTTTTTGGTGTACGAACCATATCTTGGAATGGATTAAATTCGTAAACAAGGTGCCACTGTACATGTAAAACCCAGAAAAATATTATGCAAATAAGGATATAATAGGTCTATGTGGATGTAATGGAATTTATCTTGACTCTTCAAAAAATCCTGCTCTCATTAGTAACTAATAAAACCTATTATTCATTAGATACTAGGTGAATGAAATTATTGTTATATGAAAATTATCATGTGTGAATGCACATTGGTGGCTTATGTTTTTGTTTCAATCTATATTCTCCCCCGTATGGTACCAATTAGCCATATGTTATTACCCAGAGCCAAACACCATTGAATATTATGTTCACATTCGTTTCACTACTCTATACGGGTTGTAATGGAGTATACCAAGTAAACCAATCATCAATTGCAACATTATCATGTGTTATGTTAATCATGTGATTTATCAAGTTATTCAACAAACATACTCTTGTAAATAAAGAGAAACAAGTGATGCAACGTTGGATGATAACACAAGAAGTCTTTAGGCGGGTATGACAATTTTTCCATAGCCGTCGCTCAAGGGTTAATTTTCTAGTGACTCCTTCGGCACACTATGACCCTACAGAAATATCTGAAAACTCCATGTAGTGCTGTATTGAATGTTACCCCTGCCTAATTGCAATGCCTGATTTCTAAGAATATAGCTGGAATTTATTTGAATGAGCAGCTCAATGTACGAGCTCAGAAATCCTCAAACTATTGATATTTAGTGAAATGTAGGGATTAAGTTAATATTAGAAACAAAATATTTATCACGAGTTCAGACTAATATCGGTTTGGTAGTATAGTACATTATAATCTTTCATAAAAAGAAAATCTTCAAACCTTCAAGTCAATGTATTTGGAGTCTCCTCTGCTAGTGCCATTTGAAACCTGGAAACCATCAATTAGCAGTGCTCCATAATCTTCCTGTCGTTCCACAATTGCTCTATGCCATTCACCATCGTTATAAGACTGTTCAGACCGCATCAGTGCAGCTCCACTTCCAGTACTGAAGCCAAACACAATCTATAAAATGAAAACAATAATTTTAATTATTATTATTATTATTATTATTATTATTATTATTATTATTATTATTATATATTTTTAACCACATGCAGATCAACAACAAACAAAAATTCTTGTTTTGCTACATACATTATTAGTAAACCTCTACAGAATTTCTTCTTCATTATGTAATTATCTCTTTATATTTATTCAGGTGAATAACATTCAGACTCAATGCAATTCAGCTATAGATAGACAACATTAACATCAGTAATAAAAATGATGGAAAGTTTCTTGGCCTATTCCTAGACAAGAGACTCGACTTCAGCACCCACATTCAACACATAACTAAGAAAGTCTCTAAAACAGTTGGAATATTCTCCAAAATAAGATATTATGTTCCTAACTCTGCTCTCATCTCTCTATATTATGCACTAATCTATCCCTATCTAAATTATGGTATTTATGCATGGGGGTCTACCACTGCAAACCACCTTAAGCCCATCATCACCCAACAAAAATCTGCTATCAGAATAATAACAAACTCTGCTTTCAGACAACACTCAGCTCCATTGTAAGAATGTAATTACTATGCTATGTATCCTCACAATCCCAATGTACCTTCTTGTATATATATAAATAAATAAATAAACATGGCAGACTTGGCAATGGCAGACATTCTATGTCTGCCATTGACCGAGCCCGGGCACCCAGAAAGGTACGTGCCTCAAAACAAACCCCTATTCTGGGTAAAACTACTACAGAAAGCTAATGAGGGGACAGAACTCTTTAATTGAAAAACGAGAAAATGAGCATGATGTCACACTTGTCGTGTTGCTTGTTTGCGCAACTCCCCCCCTCCCTGGAAGGGGGAAGGGGGAGCCCCAGACCCTTTGTGTCAGCTATCCACCTGTCAGTTCAAGGCTGGATGTCAAAACATGTGAAAGAACTGCCGACTGGGGGGAGGGAGGGTTGACAAGGAACCTCTGGGTCTCACCCAGAAAACATTACATTCAACCCTGGTTTTCTAGGAAAAGCCCCTTTGGCTCCCTGGAACTACATCACAAAAGATGAAAAGAAGATGAACTTACCCATGGAGGCAGTCAGCACTCAATCCTCAACTTGAAGTTGAGACAACAGGCAGCAACATCCAATCCAAAGCGACACAGGCTCGACTAGGCCCAAGAACATTTATGAGGTAGCGTGCAGCCAGGACCCTGTTCGACCGCCATAAACCCAGCACCCGAATGTCAGCCCAAAACATGTTACCGAAGACGGCAGCAAACACAACAAACTTATGAACGTCATGGGCATGAGGATTGACTGCAGGCTGGCTGGACCAAATACCCTTGCGGGACAATGTGAGAGACCTGAACCCCTGGAACAGGGATGAAGGGAAACCGGATCAAACCAAAGTGCGTCCCTGGTCACAGAGGCCGTGGCGCGCAAATAACGGTAGAGAGCTGCAACCGGACACAACACATGATGCACCCTCGGCCCGACCAACCAAGCATCAACAACCCAAGGACCCCTCTGGAATGTAGCGGTCTCATTCTTCGCCAGAAAAAAAGGATATGGCTGCAACCAAACAAACCTGTCATCTTGACCAAAAGAGCAGAGACCCCTGTGCAGGAGAAGAGCATGAAGCTCCTCGACCCGACCCCCAGGGGCCAATGACATCAAGAAAAGAGCTTTGGAAAAACAATCCTGAACCGAAGAGGCCACCACAAACCAAGGAGAAGAGAGGTAACAGAGAACCCAATCCAAAAACCAATATGGCTCAAGCGGTGCATGAGCAGGCCGGAGGTGAAACAACGCATGAGACAGCTTGCGAAATGGACCAGAAGTAATATCAATACCAAATGCAAGCTGCAGTGGCTTCGCCAACACCGTACGATACGAGGCGACAGTATTCGGCATAAGATGATGGTCCTGAAACAACCATGAAAGGACAAAACAACCTAAATCGAAAGCGAAGTATAATGATGAAGAGACAAAAAGAACCGGAAGGACCACCAGGAAACTTCATACTGCCACCGAGACAAAGCCTGCAGGTGGGACACCATCAAAGAAGCCACCTGATCATCATTCAGATGGTGATAGACTTGAGTCAAAAAAACTAGATGCAAAGACTCGAGGAGAAGATCGAACCAGTCTCATAACAGGTTCGGATACCGAGCAAGCAGCACCTGAAACCAAGGCTGGGCTGGCTACCATAGGGTTAAGAGGACAACTCTCCCCCTGGTAAGTCTCCAAGTGAGCTAGGACCTGGAGCAATAGTGGAACCAAGAGGAAGAGATACAGGAACCCCCACCTCGATCAGTACAGCCAGAAGGAATCGATCCCAACTGCCTCACAGTCGGGGAGGAGCACCACACATATATTGGAAGACACCTCAACCATGCCGATGTAAAGAGGTCCACCTTTGGGTGCCCAAATATCTGGCAAATCCAACTGAATGAGTCTGCATCGACTGTCCATTCCGTGAACAGGGAACTAAACCAGGACAGGCCATCCACCAGGAGGTTGGACACCCCCCGGATGTTAACGTCCAGGAGAGCCAAACCCCCGAGAACTCGGCAGACGAGTCACCCAAATCGACCAGCCCCAAAGAGCCAAGGACCGCATCGAACCCCCTCGGTTCACGCAATGAATCACCTGGGAGCAGTCCGAATGGAGCCGAATCATTGATCTTCAGGCGATCCGGACCCTCCGAAGCGAATACCACACCACCATAAACTCCCGCTTCATGCGGTGGGCCCGACAGAAGGACAGACCACACTGCCCCTGGCTGGCCTCGTGAGCACTTGTCACAAAACCCCAGCCCAGAGATGAGGCGTCCGTGAACACATCGAGTGAGGGCTCGGGTCCAAAAAGCCCGAAGAGGAAGCCAGTGACGCAGCAGCCGACACAAGTCCTCCAGGGATTGAACCTAGCGAATGCGAGAGAGGCGGAAGGGACATCCCCGAAGGAACCAGAACAGTTGATGAAGCCAAACCCGATCCGGCCGGTTTGGATCATCGCATAGTTCAGGCTCCCACAGAAACCCTCGAGAAACTGCTGTGTGACCTGGGAGCTCCCCTGAAACAAGCACATGTGGGACTGCAGCCAAAGGAGAGATACCAGAGGGAGAGACAAGGAAGCGGTCTGAGAGTCCCACACAAGACCTAGCCAGGTCTGAACCTGGGAGGGGACTAGATGGGACTTCCACCAGTTCACCAGGAACCCGAACCCGGCAAGCTGGGAAAGAACCAAATCCCTGGCAAGCAGACATGCAGACAGTCTGGGAGCCCATACCAGCCAGTCGCCGAGGTAGGCCAACACCTGAACACCTAAAAGAAGCAAATGGGCCACTACAACTCGGGTAAGGCGTGTGAACACAAGAGGAGGTGAATGGTTATCTCTCGTTCAACCTGAATGGGAGACAACGAAAGCGGTAACTGAGATGCCCCACTACAAAACCGAGCCAGTCTCTGAACCTCGGATGAATCGGAACGTGCCAATACGCGTTCGTGAGGTCCAGGGACACCATCCAAAAGTACGGCTCCAACACAAGACAGACCTTGGACAGAGTAGTCATCCAAAAGAAGGGGTAATAAACCCATAGGTTCAGACAAGACAAGTCCAGAATGATCCTGAGATCCGTGCAGTCCCATTTCGGGACTGGAAACAGGCGAGAGACTCATCTGAGAGATGAAGTCGTTACAACAACGCCCAAGCGAAGTCACTCCGAGACAACTCGACAGCGCAGGAGAAGAGGCTTGCCCCACCAACCCTGAACCTCTTGAAGGAGGAGGAGCCACCCAATGATACTGCAGGCCGCACAAATTTACCCAAAAAGCCCACAAATCGTGGGACCAGGGGCGAGCAAACAGAGCGAGCCTCCCCCTATCGCCCCATCAATGGGATGAACCACAAAAGGCCTGACACCTTTTGAGAACCAAAACGATGCACAGGGTGATCCTCTTGCCGACTAAAAAAAAATGGAACTGAAGATTGTGCCTGTCCCGAATCTGGCGCCCCTGGCCTACCACGACGGGAAGAACCCCAAGCCCTGTCACGACCCTTCCGGGAAGGCCTCCCCATGAGCCCTCCGGACGACCAACAAGTCCAACATAGGAAGACAACTAATTGAAGCCGCCTGCAGATACTGCACAACTGCAGACTCTGCAAAAAGGAATGGACAAAAAGGCGAAGACAACCTAAGAGCCAAGGCCCAAGTGGATTCCAAAGAAGAAGCCAGCACTGCCTGCCAATATGTGTGGCAAGAAGCAAAACACTGCGAGACCGCATCCCGCAGGAGCGGCGCGAAGAGTTTCAACAATGCAGATGATGTAATGCACCGCTGAGGGCAACGCCCTAGACTCAGAGGCGGCCCCAAGCTTCCCCACATCCAACTGTCATTGGATGTGGGGGAAGCCAATCCAAAGACAGCTTGAAGAGGGAGAAGAAACGCAGGGGCGAAGACAACAGGCCCCTCGAATACGCAAATCTTTAGAGATTTGAAGAGCAGGGGCAAACAAACATGCATTGAGATGCTCAAAGTTGCCACCACAGGAAAACCTGGAATGCCGTCTGAGCCTCCCTATACTCAAGTGAGCAGGACCGACAAAACATGTGCAAAGCTTGCAATGAAAGAGCGGGCAGTCTGCCAACCAGGATGACTCTGGAACCTCGTAATGAACCATGTACAGACACGAAGATCCATACACGCAGGAACACGGATTCATCACGAAAGCATAATCCGGGTTGCGCAGGAGGTAAGCCGCAAGGGCCTCCTGCACCACATGAGAAAGGATACAGGAAGCTGAAAACCTCCAGAAGGTCGGGCCCAAGGAACCCACAGAATCATGGAACAAAACCCGGGAGGGGTAGATGCCAAGTCCCTGCCCTGAGGGAACAAAAACTCAGGCAGGATCCATCAGGCCCCAAGGCCCCCAAGTATCCCCTTCCCCGCCCCGGGAACCGCACCACTAGGCTCCGGGGCCGAGCCATCCTCCAAAATCCCCGCCTCTAAAGAAAAGGCAGCAGCCAAAAAAGGCAGGAATGGAGGGGGCCCACTGATCAGACCCAGATGCCACGACTGGAGGACCAGGATCGAATGCCTCTGCCGCTTTCCCCATAAGGGGACTCCCGCGAGACCGCCTGAGTCTCAACAACAACTAAACCCTGCCCAGACTCCGAAACCCTCAGATGTTTCGGAGCCGGAAGCAAGGGGGAAGGAACCGGATGAACCACAGAAGGAGAAGGACAAGGAGTGGCGGACAGAACCAAAGTCAAAGCAACTCCCACCCCCAAGTCCGGGTCCTTATAACCAAAACAGGGCAGTCTCGGGGCATCCGGGGAAGCAACCAACCTATTGCGTTGCAGCAACCTAAACCGAGCATGCAATGCCTGTGCTGCCTGCACCCTCTTATCATGATCAGTAGCTTGGGTGAACTGGAGTACGTGCAAAGAATAAACATCGCATGACTCTGGGTCAAAAGTATCACCGACCCGACAGGCAACATGGCAGAGGCAAAACGAGTGAGTGTCACCCCAAGACAAGGGGACAGAGCAACCTTCAACGTCGCAAGAAGCGAGAGCGTACTGAGGGGTCACATCCATCGGACCACACAGCCCCTGTGGGGTTCCCAGAACTGTTAGCATTGTTAACACGCTAAGGAAAGCCCAGCCAGGGTATTGCGAACTGGCGCCCAAAACTACCAAGCAAACTTCTAAAGCTGAACTCCTGGGACGTGTCCACTCACAAGGGCCAAGCAAGGGGGGGGGGGGGGGGTACCACCAAAACACAGTATATATATATATATATATATACAAGAAAGAAACCAAAAGGGTGACTAAAGGCAGACACCCCCCCACCTGGCAGGAAAACAAAAGACAACATACCCAGGCGGAACAGAGCCGGCCGCTATAAGTGGTGAAAACTAGCTGTGCAGTACCCCGTGCCCCTTCCAGTAACGAAAACTACCCCCTACCCAGAGGCAAACAAGGGCAACAAGACCCGAGCCAACTCCAAGCGCGGCTAAGTACCGAGTAGTAAAAAGCACAGCAGAGGTAGACCCTAAGGTGACAAATGGAAGGTGACCCCAAGCCCCAAGGGCAGTACTTACTGGGCACCTAGGGAAGGGAAGGGAACCCTAGGCGCATGCAGCCTGAGTACTGTAGAATATTACTCCTGGCTCACACACACCCTGGAGACAGACCACGTCACAAGGCACAGTAACTGAAAAAAAAAAAAACAGAGCCAGAGGCACCTGACCGGCCAGGAATCACATCAGCCACGAACTGAAGGGTTGGGTCGCCGGCACTAGGGTCTGGGACTCCCTCTTCCCCTTTCCCCCTCCCGGGAAGGGGGGTGAATTGTGCAGATGGCAGCGCGGCGATGTGATGACATCATGCTAGTTTTTGTTTGCGGAGCTCTATCCACTTGTTTGGCTTTCGGTAGCAATTTTCACCTGTATAGCGGTTTGTTTTGGGACGCCTACCTTTCTGAATGACAGACCTGATCAATGGCAGACATAAAATGTTTCCAACCACACTGGGATTTCAACAGGCCATTGCTCCTCATGCAACTCGTTCTCGCACTTTCTTACAGTCAATATTGACTTATTTAATACGTGCATATGTGACATACTAAACATACTAGTTTACCTTGAAAAGCTTCATAGAAAACGCTGACCTTACCTAACCTTCTTAGTATGTTAAGATAAGCATCTTATTGCTTCGT
Source organism: Procambarus clarkii (assembly GCF_040958095.1). Taxonomy (NCBI): domain Eukaryota; kingdom Metazoa; phylum Arthropoda; class Malacostraca; order Decapoda; family Cambaridae; genus Procambarus; species Procambarus clarkii. The sequence goes on along the minus strand of NC_091212.1, from coordinate 16,312,702 downwards.
AATTACAATTATTACTTAACCTATTATAGGTATAGGTTAAGTTTGTTTTGTTTGGTACTGTTGGTACTTTGTTTTCTATTACTTAACCTATTATAGGTATAGGTTAAGTAATAATTGTAATTACAAAGCAATAAGATGCATATCTTAACATACTAAGAAGGTTAGGTAAGGTCATTGTTTATTATGAAGCTTTTCAAGGTAAACTAGTATGTTTAGTATGTCACATATGCACGTATTAAATAAGTCAATATTGACTAAGAAAGTGCGAGAACGGATTGCCTCGTGTCTCTCTGAAGGGAGCAAGGTTCTGGTTGAGGTCTCCAGTAGGCAAAACTCCATGCACTTTGACTGATGCCTGAAAGCTAAATAAGTACATATCAGCCTGGATATCTCTGAGAAGCTGATGGGGGCTCCCCCCAGAATACCAGCTTTGAATGTAAGGAAACGCCATTTTCTGGGTGACCCCCAGAGGCTCTCTGAAGCTATCGGGCTAATGTGTGACATATTAGACTGGGGCATTAGTCTGTGGAGTTCAGCCTACTGGGAATCACGAGCCAGAATCTGGCCCCCACAGAAAGGTTTCAGGGAACAGTGGCCCTGAAAAACCCTCCCTTGTGGTCTGGGGTTTTTCTTATCTGCCATCGACTGGGGATAGGCATCCAGAAAGGTAGGCATAACAAAACAAACCCCACATGGTAAGACAAATAAAACTAAAAACCAAAAAGAAAGGCAGAACTCCCTCCAATCCCAAGGAAACAAGCAAGCGTCAAACTCCACAGTCACGCCGCTCATCCGCGCAACCTTCATCTCCCCATGCTGGGTACCTAATATTTTAGTTTGAAAGCTAAGCATCAAACAACATAAAAAACTGCCAACCGGAGATACAGAGGGTTGCCAGGGAGCCTCCGGAGTTCACCCAGAAAATGGAATTTCATTACATTTTTCTTTTTTAATTACATTTCTGTGGGGAGCCCCAACAGCTCCCTGAAGCAACATCTCCAAAGATAAGAAAAAGAGGGACATACCCGGGAGGCAGCTGCCACATACTCCTCAACGTGGTTAAGACAACTGGCTGCAATGTGCGACCCAAAGCAACACAGGAATGCTCAGGAGCAGGAACACTAACCAAATAACGGGCGGCCAGGATCCCTGTTCAACCTCCAAAATTGCTGTGCCCGAATATTAACCCAGGACATGTTGCCAAACATGGCAGCCAAATCAGCAAACTTCCTAATGTCAAGGGCACAAGGATAGACAGCAGTAAGTTAAGCTGAACTTAATAACCCAGCAGACGACCTGTGAGACCCAAGCCCTGGAACAGGGAATGAGGGAAACTGGAGCAACCCAAAGCACATCCCCAGCCACCGAAGCCAAAGCGGGCATATAACAGCAGAGTCGCAACCGGACACAACACATGATGCACCCCTGACCTGACTAACCAAGCATCAATGACCCAAGGACCCCTCCAGAAAGCAGCTGTCATTTTTCGCCAGAAAAGAAGGAGAAGGCTGCAACCGAACAAACCGACCACCAGAAGGAGCAGAAACCCCTACTGCAACAGAGGAAAGCATTACGCTCACCTACCCAACACCCAGAATCCAATGCCAACAGAAACAGAGCCTTGGAAAAACAATCTTGAACTGTAGGGGCTACCACAAACCGAGGAGAGGAAAGATAGGAGAGCACCCTGTCCAAGGACCAGGATGGCTCAGGCATCGCGCATGAGTAGGCCAGAGGTGAAATAAAGCATTATAAAGCTTATGGAATGAGGCAAAAGTGACATCCACCCCGACACAAGCTGGAGCGGTTCCGAAAGCACCGCACGATACAAAGCGACAGTATTAGGCATCAAATGACGGTCCTGAAAGGACAAGACAACCCAATCAGAAATAGAAGATAACCTATGAAGAGAGAGAAAATGGCAGAAAGAATGCCAGGAAACTACATACTGTCGGTGAGACGAAGATCTCAGATGGGAGACCATCAACTAAGCCACCTGATCACCATACAAATGGTGATAAACCTGCGTCAAAAAGACCAGACGAGAAAAGTGGAGGAGACGACTGAACCAGCCGTGTACTGGACTGGTATAACCTGCTGGAAGAGGCAGAGCCACGGAAAACATCCCAAGTTTACACACCGTGCAAGCTTCACCTGGAACCAGGGCTGGGCTAGCCACCAAGAGGCCATGAAGACTACTCTCCCATGGTAGGACTCAAGCCAAGCCAGAACCCGAAGCAACAGTTGGACCGGCAAAAAGAGGTACAGGAAACCCCCACCTTGACCATACTTGCGGACACCTTTTGGGAACCACATAGATTGGGAAACACAGACGCAAAGAGGTCCACGTCCGACAGAGCCAACGAAAGGAGTTGGTGTCGATTGTCCATTCTACTGACAAGGGAATGAACTAAGACGGGCCGTCCGCCAGGACCTTGGACACTCCCCGGATATGAACTGCACAGAGAGCCAAACCCTGTGAAGCCAGTAGAGAAGCCATTCAAAGCAACCAGCCGCAAAGAGGCAAGGACTAAAATAAACCCCCCCCTACTTGGTTCAAGCAATGAACCACAGGAGAACAGTCCGAATGAAGCCGAATGGTCGAACTCTGAGCGACCCGAATACTCCGAAGTGACAGCCAAACCGCCGCGAACTCCCACACCATGCTGTGAGCCTGACGAAAGAATAGACCCCATCACCCCTGGCTGGCCTGGTGAGCACTGGTCACAAAGCCCCAGCCGAGAGATGACGTGTCCATGAACACATTAAGCGAGGGGCTCTGGCAGGCGCCAAGGCACTGAACACCAAAAACCCCGAAGAGGAAGCTGGCAACGCAGCAACCAACGCAAGGTCCTCGGAGAACAAACCCAGCGATCGCAAGAGAAGCGGAAGGGGCGTTTCTGAAGGAACCAGAACAGACACCAAAGCCAAACCTGACCCAGCGGGTTGACCAGCACACCGAAGTTCAAACTCCAATACAACTGCTCGAGCAACCGCCGAGTGACCCAGGACTTCAAAAAAACTAACCGAAGGCAGGACCGCAGCCATAGCAATACCTCCGGAGGGAGAGACATGGAAGCTGTCCGAGAGTCCTAAACAAAACCCAGCCAGGTCCAAACCTGGGACAGAACCAGATGGGACCAAACCCACCAGGAACCCAAACCCGGCGAGCTGGGAAAGAACCACACCCTTGGCAAGCAGACAAGGGGACCGACTGGAAGCCCACACCAGCTAGTCGTCGAGGTAGGCCAAGGCCCGAACCCCTAGCAGATGCAGACGGGTCACCCCGACCTGGATAATACACCTGAATATGCGAGGGTTATTATTACAGAATAATTATTATATTATTAGAGAGATATCAAATATAATACACATGGAAGATACTGGAGGGCCAGTACCAAATCTACACCATAAAATAACAATGTACCTGGAGTGAATGATATGGAAGAAAATGCAGAATAGAACCAGTGAATAGCAGGGGGTGCCATAGGAACAATCAGAGAACATTGTATAAACATCAGAGGTCCGCGGTTGTTCAACACCCTCCCAACGAACTTAAGAAATATTGCCAGAACAACCGTGGACATCTTCAAGAGGAAACTAGATTGTTTCCTCCATGGAGTGCTGGACCAACCAGGCTGTGGTGGATATGTGGGCCTGCGGGCCGCTCCAAGCAACAGCCTAGTGGACCAAACTCTCACAAGTCAAGCCTGGCCTCGGGCTGGGCTTGGGGAGTAGAAGAATTCCCAGAACCCCATCAATCAGGTATCAACCAGGTATTAGGGGGAAGGAGTTTTAGAGGTCGAACAGAGTCTTGCCGACTTGGTATTTTGTGAGTGTTCCTGGTCATTGGTGGCCTTGTGTGGCCTTGGGTCATCTGTTGCGACCATCAGTCTTTTCTTCACTTTGATACCTGTGGTGCTGCCTCCTCTCTGGTAAGTGCCCTGCTTTATCTGGCATGGGTTGTTAGCTTCAGGGGGGCCTCAAGGGGCTCCCACCAGAACACCAGAGTTGAATGTAATGAAATGCCAAGTTCTGGGCGAGCCATGGAGGCTTCCAGATACCCTCCCTCCCCAAGGAAGTTGATGTGGTCCATCATCATAAGAATTAACCCTTTAACTGCGCAACGCGCCTGTAGGCCCAGGCTTCGGGTGCGCAACGCACCTCCGGGTGTTTTTATTTTTCACGTTCCATTCAAAACTCCCGCAGATACATGGGGTTCACATCAGCTTCCTCAGGGCTCTTGTAAACAGACGCCATCTTTAAAAAAAATCGTGGTCCACACTGCCGGGTTTGAGAGCCTCAGTAGTGAGTGAGCAACCAAGGCTGGCGCTCATAGCGTGAGCGCACAGCTCTGCTGTTCAGCGTGTGAACACAGCTTCGCCTAATAATGTCAAAATATATATATAAGCTGTATTATTTAGCCATGATAGTATTATAGAAGAGCCTGAGTGTGATAATGACTGGGTACAATGTTCAAATATCATTGATTCAATGCTGTTCACGATGTTCACAGCGCTAGCCACAGCACCACAGCATTATTTCATCCATCTAGGAATCTTCAAACGACTTCTAAGGTTCCTTTTCAAAATAAACTTGTGGTCAATTATTCATTTACAGAAATTAGTGATCAGGATTGTGGTCATAATTTGCATTGTGCATAGTATTGTGGAAGGAGGAATTTTGGTGAGGGAGGGAGGGAGAGAATTGAGGTAGCCTCACTGTGTGGCAGCCACTCTTGTTTTGCTCGCCATTCTAGCTTCGTGGTTCGCTATGGGTAACACACATGTACATGGGTATATACAGTGTGTGTGTGTATATAGTGTAATAACAGCAACAGGAGTATGTTGAGTGAAGCTATTTTGGTGAGGGAGGTGACGTCGTAATCGTAGCATCGTCTGCTGTCTGCTGTGTGATTTCTCATGCAGTGTATGGTGGCCACTGTACTGTTTGGACACAATACTGGCTTACTTGCATAGTTCTGGTAAATAAAACATGTAGATAAGTATATATAACATGTGTAAATAGTGTAATAAAAACAATAACAGTATGGTGGGAGGAGCAATGTTGGCGAGTAAGATGTTGGAGTGAGGGAGGGCCTGTTTGGGGGTGGCTGCTCACACTCGTGATGTTCTAAATGTGTTGATGGTAAATGTATATAGTGTGTGACAGTGTATAGTCTGTAAATAGTTTGTATATATACATAAATTAGCATGATACATGGTAAATATGTGCAACACATGTGTACACACGTGTCATGCATGTAACACAGTGTCCTTGGACAGTACGGATGTTTTACTGCCATAATATAGTGTACATGTTCATTATACATAGGATTAGCACGTAAAAACAAATAAAATGTATTTGGAACTGTGCGCAAAAAATGAACAAAAATATATTCGCGGCAACTCGCACGCCCCGCCCTGGGCGCCCCACCGGCCCCGGGAGCTTACGGCACGGGCACACAGGGAATGATGACGTCACGTGCCACCTTACGGACCCTATAACAGTCATATTTATAGGATGCGCAGTTAAAGGGTTAAGGGTGGGGCGAACTAGCTGACCCGGTCCCCCTTCCTCCTTCCTCCAATGAGGGGGAAAAGCAGGGCAAACTAGACCACCCTAGTTTTACAAAATTTTGGTTCTTTTGCCAGTTTTTGAGGCTGGGGTCTTGGTTTTAACCAAGTAGTAGTCTGTTTTGTTTTACTGATTTTCTGGATGCCTTCCCTGATGGTGGCAGACATTATTAACTCTAAATATAAAGTGTTCATTGGCCACCCCTCCCGGCACCTCTGTAAGGGGGACCAGGTTCTGGCTTATGATTCCTGGTAGGCCTATAAGATCTCCACAACTAAGACCTAGTAGTATGGCACTGAATCAGTATAATAGCTTCAGGGAGACTCCAGGGCTCACCCAGAAATTGGCGTTTTGTTACATTCAACACTAGTTTTCTCCTTTGCATCATGATAACTTAGAACTAGAGTGAGAAACATAATAACTCACAAGTACAATACACATTATTAGATTACATAACATTATCAAACATGGAATTTATTTTATTTGTAAATAATTTAATTATAATTAATTACCTTGCCGTCTTTAAGATAGAAGGTGATATAGTCACGGTGTATTGCACTAGAAGCATAGAAGATAATACCCTCATCAGCAGTTGTTTTAAAGTCGAAAGAAAACTTGAAGTCTGCACGTGGATTACCTGGCAGGGTCTTGAACTGAATCCGGCTGTTACGTTTGCTACCTATAAATGATTGGAGGAATTAGGCTCTAATTAAAAGTATAAGATGTGGAGAAACTTACTTCAATGCCACAGTGCTTGAATGAAGGGGAAGAAAAGACCCAATATATGGGTAAGTGTATTAAAAAACAAATTTTTGGATGTAACCTACATCCTTCCTGTATATATGTGCAGGTAAACATTGTATACAGTACTTTGAGAAAGGAACATCCGAATTTGGGCATTTAATCACTTACACATATATTGGGTCTTTCCTTCACTATCTGTACAAGACATTTTAAAATTCTTATTATATATATATATATATATATATATATAATATATAATATTTCATAAACAGCAATATTCAGTCCACTTGTCAAGAGTCAAGAGTGAAAGGTTAGCTTCACACTAAATACAAACCAATTATCATAATAATAATAATAATAATAATAATAATAATAATAATAATTTATCTACATACAGTTTTACAAATTACAAATGCCATGTTGGATAACAGCTGTACATTTTTTAATTAAACCAATTACTTATTAAACTAAAGTTTGTATATAATAATAAACATTCAAATAAATCTTATATATCAGAATATCTTATAAGTAACACATTTATTTTAAAATTAGAGCATCAGCAAACACTGTAATCACAACAATCACTGACGCCATCAACTCAAGCAAGGTACAAAGACCAAATAGCATTCAATATTTGTTAAAGAATATAGATCTTGGATGCATTATCAACTGTGCGAAGCCGTTGTCTTTAGCATGCTCTAGTACAGGGGTCTCCAAACTTTTCAATGTAAGCGCCACATTATATATTTCCCATATTTATGCAGGCCGGAGGAATAAAAAATGAAAAAAAAACAAAAAACAAATCAGTGCCAGTAATTTAATTTCCTCAAATATTAAAGTATAAACATGGAAAAATTAAAACATATCTTTTTGGAAAAAATCAGGGTAAACTAAATAGATTCCTGCCTTTAGTTTTATGCAACCAAATTAGTGTGACGAATGATACTGTCGCTTTCGTTGATAAACTTAATGGTTACCATTTTAACTATTTTAAACATGCAATATTTTTGGCTACAATAGTATTATTGCTATTTTGTATAACTAAGATAAAGGCATTGTCAAAGTACAGAGAAAAGAATATTGTACAGTGTTTGGCTCCCTGAAACGGAAGCAGCGAAGCCCCACTCGCCCTCCATCCCCACAATATACAGTTATACACAACTGATTGGTTGTAATGCACAACACATACCTACCAGTATTAGTATCTGTGCGTCACACTATCGAGAGAGAGGAAAACTGACTCGGGTTGAGCGCCATCAGTCAGCAGCCCCAGCTTTGAATAATTCTGCGATGCCATTCGTACGATAATTATTTTTTCAAGGCCATCACACAGGGATTTGTTTGGAGGGCCGGATGAAATTATGTGGCGGGCCGGATGTGGCCCGCGGGCCATAGTTTGGAGACCCCTGCTCTAGTATATAGACCACTCATTATAAGACAATTGAGTATAAAAATTTGGACTACTTTGCAAAATATCAATAAAATGCACAAGAAAATACCTAGAAATTGCACATACAAATGGGAAATATCAAAGCAAGCTATCGGTGAATCTTAGCATTAGTCATTTGAGCCAGAAAACCAGTGTTGAATGTAATGTATATATTAATGTAATGTGTGTATATTAGACCATGACAACAGTCAATTGATGGAGTTTTAGGCCTACTGGGGACCAGTGCCTGAACCTGGCCCCCTCCAGAGAGGCACAAGGAGCAATGGTCTATAGACATCCCAGTATAATTGAAAGCAGTCTATGCCTGTCATCTACCTGGTCAGGTACCCAGAAAGGTAGGAATTCCAAAACAAACTACAGCTGGTTAAAAATTGCAAACCGAAAGCTGAACTAGCAAGCAGAACTCCCAAATCAAAAACAAGCAAACAAGCATGACATCACCACAACCGGCAAACCGCTGTCTGTACAACTTCCCTCTCCCCGGGAGGCGGAAGGAGGGGGTCCCAGACCTCTCATGCCAGCTATCTAACCCCAGTTCAGAGGTTGAATATAAAAAACGTGAAAAAAAACGCCAACCAGAGGAAGGGAGGGGATGCCGGAGAGCCTCCAAGTCTCACCCAGAAATGGCATTTCATTACATTCAATGCTGGTTTTTTGTGGAGAGCCCCTTGCAACCTGCGACCCAAGGCTACACACTTCCAAGAATGGCCAGGAACATTAACAAGGTACCGTGCAGCCAGGACCCTGTTCGACGTCCAAACGCCCCGTGCCCAAATGTCAGCCCAGGACATATTACCAAAAGCAACAGCCAAAGCTGCGAACTTACGAATGTCGTGAGCACGGGGATAGACCGCAAGCTGGCTGGACCGAATAATCCTGCGGAGAACCTGGGAGACCCGCACCTTGGAACAGGGAAGAAGGGAAACCAGGTCCACCCAAAGCACATCCCCTGCCACTCAGACCGTGGCGTGCAATTAACGGCAAAGAGCTGAACAGGACACAAAACATGATACACCCATGGTCAAACCAACCAAGCATTAATAACCCAAGGACCCCTCTGGAAAGTAGCAGTTTCATTCTTTGCCAGAAAATGAGGAGACAGCTGCAAATGAAAAAGCCTATCAGCACGACTATAAGAGCAGAAACCCCTGCGCCGGAGGAGAGCACGAAGCTCCCCAACCTGACCCCCAGAAACCAATGCCAACAAGAAAAGAGCTTTGGAAAAACAATCCTGAACCAAAGGGGCCACAACAAACCAAGGCAAAGATAGATAGGAGAGCACTCTGTCCAAAGACCAGGATGGCTCAGGCGGCGCATGAGCAGGCCAGAGGTGAAACAATGCTTGCTTGAGACAGCTTGTGAAATGGTGCCGAAGTAACATCAATATTTAAAGTGAGCTGCAGCGGCTCCTCCAATGCTGTGCGATATGAGGCGACAGTATTCAGCATAAGATGACGGTCCTAAAACAGCCACGAGAGAAAGGACAAAACAACCCTAACAGAAAGCGAAGTATAACGACGAAGAGACAGAAAGAAATGGAAAGCTCACCAGGAAACTTCATACTGCCGCCGAGACAAAGCCCGCAGGTGGGACACCACCAAAGAAGCCACTGAGTACCATACAGATGGTGGCTCGAGTCAAAAAGACCAAATGCGAAGACTCGAGGAGAAGAGCGAACCAGTCTCGTAATGGCCCAGACCGATCTGTTGAAAGAGGCGGATCTGTGGAAAAACCTCCAGGTTCAGACACTAAGCAAGCAGCGCCAGAAAGCAAGGCTGGGCCGGCCCGCAAAGGGGCCAAGAGGACTACTCTCCCTTGGAAAGTCTCCAAGCAAGCAAGGACCTGGAGCAACAGCTGAACCGAGGAAAAGAGGTGGTACTGGAACCCCCCACCTTGATCAGTCCTGCTGGAAGGTTTTGACCCCGATGGCCTCACGGTCAGGGAAGGGCGCCACATATACCAGAAGACACCTCGACCACGTCGACATGAAGAGGTCCACCTCTGGACGCCTGAACGTCTGGCAGAACCAACTGAATGAGTCGGCATCGACCGTCCATTGCATGGACAGGGAAATGAACCGGGACAGGCCATCTGCCAGGATATTAGACACCCCCTGGACTTGAACCACCAGGAGAGCCAAACCCAGAGAACTCTGCAGATGAGTCACCCGAAGTGACCAGCCCCAAAGAGCCAAGGACCGCATCGAACCCTCTTGGTTCAGGCAATGAACCACCAAGGAGCAGTCCGAATGGAGCCGAATTGTCGATCCGCCGGCGACCCAAACCCTATGAAGCGAAAACCACACCGCCGCGAACTCCTGCACTGTGCTGTGGATCCGACGGAAGGACGGACCCCACCGCCCCTGGCCAGCCTGGCGAGCACTGGTCACAAAGCTTTAGCCAAGAGACAAAGCGTCAGTGAACACACCAGGCTTGGATAAGCGCCAAGGCACTGAACCCCCAAAAAACCCGAAGAGAAAGCCGCGACGCAACAGCCAATGCAAGACCCCCCCAGGGGACAAACTCAGCAATCGCAAGAGAGGCGGAATGGATGTCCCTGAAGGAACCAGAACAGCCGACAAGGCCAAGCCCGACCTGGCGGGTAGACCATCATCAAAAAGTTCAGGCTCCCACAAAAAACCTCAAGCAAACGCCGGGTGACCCAGGAGCTCCCTAGAAACAAGCACATGCAGGACTGTAGCCGAAGGAGAGACTCCGGAGGGAGAGACAAGGAAACGGTCTGAGAGTCCCACACAAGACCCAGCTAGGACCGAACCTGGGAGGGGACCAGATGGGACTTCCGCCAGTTCACCAGGAACCCAAACCCGGCATGCTGGAAAAGCACCAAACCCCTGGCGAGCAGACACACGGACTGACTGGGATCCCAGATCAGCCAGTCGTTGAGGTAAACCAACACCCAATCACCTAAAAGACGCAGAAGGGCCACCATGACCCTGGTAAGGCGTGTGAACACGCGAGGTGCCAGGTTCAACCTGAAAGGGAGACAACGGAAGCAAAAACTTTTCTGCCCCACAACAAAACCGAGCTAGTCCCTGAACCCTGGATTAATCGGGATATGCCAATACCTGTTTTTGAGGTCCAGGGACACCATCCAAGAACTGCTAAAGCTGAACCCCCAGGTCAACCTGGTTGATGCCTGGTTGATGGGGTTCTGGGAGTTCCTCTACTCCCCAAGCCCGGCCCGAGGCCAGGCTTGACTTGTGAGAGTTTGGTCCACTAGGCTGTTGCTTGGAGCAGCCTGCAGGCCCACATATACACCACAGCTTGGTTGATCTGGCACTCCTTGGAGGAAAGAATCTAGTTTCTTCTTGAAGATGTCCACGGTTATTCCGGCAATATTTCTTATGCTCGCTGGGAGGGTGTTGAACAACCGCAGACCTCTGATGTTTATACAGTGTTCTCTGATTGTGCCTATGGCACCCCTGCTCTTCACTGGTTCTATTCTGCATTTTCTTTCATATCGTTCATTCCAGTACGTTGTTATTTTACTGTGTAGATTTAGTACTTGGCCCTCCTGTATCTTTCATGTGTATATTACTTGATGTCTCCCTTGTTTTCTTTCTAGTGAGTACATTTGGAGGGCTTTGAGACGATTCCAATAACTTAGGTGGTTTATTGCGTCTGTGCGTACTGTATATGTTCTCTGTATTTCCTCTATTTCAGCAATCTCTCCGGCTCTGAAGGGGGAAGTGAGTACTGAGCAGTACTCAAGATGGGACAACACAAGTGACTTGAAGAGATCAACCATTGTGATGGGATCCCTGGATTTGAAAGTTCTTGTAATCCATCCAATCATTTTTCTGGCTGACGCAATATTTGCTTGGTTATGCTCCCTAAACGTTAGGTCATTTGACATCATTATTCCCAAATCCTTAACATGCTGTTTTCCTGTTATGGGCACATTTGATTGTGTTCTGTATCCTGTATTATGTTTAAGGTCTTCATTCTCAAAGGTCACATTCTCCAGGTTGAATGTGTCACCGACCCAACAGGCAGCATGACGGAGGCAAAAACAATGAGCATCGCCCTGAGACAAGGGGACAGAGCAACCCTCAAACTCACAAAAAGTGAGAGGGGACTCAGGGGTCATATCCATTGGACCCCGAGTGTCCTGCAGGGTTTCCCAGGGCCCCCAGACTAGGTCTGCTAAGGGTTATCCCAGGCAGGGTACTGCTAACTGGCACCCAAGCTACCAATCAACACTGCTAATGCTGAACCCCTGGGACATGTCCACTCATGAGGGCATTTTTCGATGAAATTTACATCGTAACTCGAAATTATCGTAAGTATTGGCAATCGTAAGTCGAGGTGCCACTGTATATATATATATATATATATATATATATATATATATATATATATATATATATATATATATATATATATATATATATATATATATATATATATATATATATATGTCGTACCTAGTAGCCAGAACGCGCTTCTCAGCCTACTATGCAAGGCCCGATTTGCCTAATAAGCCAAGTTTTCCTGAATTAATATATTTTCTCTAATTTTTTTCTTATGAAATGATAAAGCTACCCATTTCATTATGTACGAGGTTAAATTTTTTTCTTGGAGTTAAAATTAACGTAGATATATGACCGAACCTAACCAACCCTACCTAACCTAACCTAACCTATCTTTATAGGTTAGGTTAGGTTAGGTTAGGTTAGGTAGCTGAAAAAGTTAGGTTAGGTTAGGTAGTCGAAAAACAATTAATTCATGAAAATTTGGCTTATTAGGCAAATCGGGCCTTGCATAGTAGGCTGAGAAGTGCGTTCTGGCTACTAGATACGACATATATATATATATATATATATATATATGTCGTACCTAGTAGCCAGAACTCACTTCTCAGCCTACTATTCAAGGCCCGATTTGCCTAATAAGCCAAGTTTTCCTGAATTAATATATTTACTATAATTTTTTTCTTATGAAATGATAAAGCAACCCTTTTCTCTATGTATGAGGTCAATTTCTTTTTATTGGAGTTAAAATTAACGTAGATATATGACCGAACCTAACCAACCCTACCTAACCTAACCTAACCTATTATTATAGGTAAGGTTAGGTTAGGTAGCCAAAAAAAGCTAGGTTAGGTTAGGTTAGGTAGGTTAGGTAGACGAAAAAACATTAATTCATGAAAACTTGGCTTATTAGGCAAATCGGGCCTTGAATAGTAGGCTGAGAAGTGCGTTCTGGCTATTAGGTACGACATATATATATATATATATATATATATATATATATATATATATATATATATATATATATATATATATATATATATATATATATATATAATGTGGTTCAGTGCTTGTTTGTCTCACTACAAATTTGTCAAGAGACTTTTGTTTTTCCCTTCGTTTTAACATTTGTCTGTAATGATACATCATTTTAGCACCCATATGGTGATATCCATATATATATATATATATATATATATATATATATATATATATATATATATATATATATATATATATATATATATATATATATATATATATATATATATATATATATATATATATATATATATATATATATATATATATATATATATATATATATATATATATATATATATATATATATATATATATATATATATATATATATATATATATATATATATATATATATATATATATATATATATATATATATATATATATATATATATATATATATATATATATATATATATATATATATATATATATATATATATATATATATATATATATATATATATATATATATATATATATATATATATATATATATATATTATTAAATATGACCGAAAAAGTAAGATTAATAATTCTAACACGAATTTTCTCAATCTTTCGTACATTTCTTTTCACTGTTGGAGGTAATTCAAAAATCAATTCTCCAAAATTCATTTTTATTTCTAGTCTGACGCGACACGAGCGCGTTTCGTAAAACTTATTACATTTTCAAAGACTTTAGTTTACAAATACACAACTGAATAGAACTTACACATCTTCTGATTTTGTTTATATCTACATTTGAGTGAGGTGGATGGGGTGAGGTGGCATTAATAGGGTATTAATTTCATCAACACAAGACAGAACAAGAGGTGGCATTAATAGGGTATTAATTTCATCAACACAAGACAGAACACGAAACAATGGGTATTGAAATGGAAGTGATTGTAGAAAGCCTATTGGTCCATATTTCTTGATGCTTCTATATTGGAGCGGAGTCTTGAGGTAGGTAGAATATAGTTGTGCATTAATTGGCTGTTGATTGCTGGTGTTGACTTCTTAATGTGTAGTGCCTCGCAAACGTCAAGCCGCCTGCTATCGCTGTATCTATCGATACAGCGTTTCGATATATGACGTTTGCAAGGCACTACACCATATACATATATGTCACCATCATCTTCCCCATCCACTGTCTCCTGACCACCCTGCTGCTCACCTGCCCACCCACTGTCTCCTGACCACCCTTGTTTACCATCAGTGGTAGTTGGTTGGAGCAAGCTAGTAAAGTGAGGTGGTGGATGCCAAAACCATTAGGTTTCAAAGCATCATATTAAAATTATTATTGGGAAGATGGGTGTTAGGATTGAGAGTGATTAGTACGATTAAATATTACCTAGATTAGGTTCACACTAGTAAGATCAGATGCTCTTTTATTTTAGGGACTTTTTAGGTACTGTAAGTTGATACATGACAGTTATACCAATGAGCTTTGTGTTTACAATAAACATAATGTCAACACGACTGTTTCCTTCCTGCCTCAAACAAAAAAAATGATGAAAAATTATGAACCATGAAAAGGGAGCCAGTCGGCCAAGGGGACAGCACGCTGGACTTGTGATCCTGTGGTCCTGAGTTCGATCCCGGGCACCGGTGAGAAACAATGGGCAGAGTTTCTTTCACCCTATGCCCCTGTTACCTAGCAGTAAAATAGGTACCTGGGTGTTAGTCAGCTGTCACGGGCTGCTTCCTGGGGGTGGAGGCCTGGTCGAGGACCGGGCTGCGGGGACACTAAAGCCCCGAAATCATCTCTAGATAACCTCTCAAGATGAGTGTAGCTCTCATCCTGTAACTACACTTAAGTAATTACTGTCACAGTGACAATTATGATGTCCACATGGCCTTTCTATTATTTTTTAAAGCAATAGAAGATGTATATAACTTCAAACTGAAATGCTTTACACTGTAGAGGCTTCATATAATGCGCAACATCTGTACCTTCAAATATACCTGTCTTACGTACTTCATATGCACATTGTTATATATGTAAATTATTATTATTATTATCTACACACAGGAAATCACATTAACACTTTATTGCACTGTGCGCGCCCGACCCACACTACCCCAGGTAGGCCTCAGCGTTTCATGGGAGCGCGCGGTAATTCTGAAAAGTGTATACTGTTTTCAACTTTGTCACCTCAATTCTCGTCCAAGGTTTTTCAATTTGGTATCATTGTGTTTGCAATAGAATTCTCTACAGGACTAAAGTCATATAAAGTCCAAAAGCCCGGCGTATCATCTACAACAAACATAGAAAGTGAGTGCGTGTTACCCGGGAGCGTGCAAGTGCGATGAAATGTGTACACTCTCTTCACTTCTGTCACCTCAATTCCCATCCTAAGGCTTTCATTTTGGTATCATAGTGTTCGCAATAGAATTCCCAAGAAGAGTATATGCATATAAAGTAAAAAACTGTAGAGCCCTCCACCCGCCGATAAGAAGAAAGTGGCCCAGAAAGAGAGCACTGCGCCACCCCAAGGCACCTCTCATTACATTAGAGAGTGCGGTAATACTGAAAAGTGTATTCTCTTTTCCCCTTTGTCATCTCATTTCTCGTCCTAGGTTTTTCAATTTGGTATCAATGTCTTCGCAATATAATTTTCTACAAGACTAAATGCATATAAAGCCCAAACGCCCAGCGAGAAAGTAAGAAAGTAAGAGCATATTACCCAGAATGCGCAAGAGCAATAAAATGTGTGCACTCTCTTCACTTTGGACATCTCAATTCTCATCCTAGGTCTTTCATTTTAGTAACATTGTGTTCACAAAAGAATTCCCTACAGGAGTATATGCAAATATAAAGTCCAAAAGCCAGGCGTACCACCCACAGCAAACAGAGAAAGTGACGGAGCGTAATCCCAGTGAGCTCTAGTAAAATGTGTATACTGTTTTCAACTTTGTTACCTCAATTCTGGTCCTAGGTCTTTCATTTTGGTATCAATGTATTTGCAATGAAATTCCCTACATGAGGATATGCATATAATATCCAAAAGAGCGGCGCGCCTCTCCCGAAGTTGCCGCCAATTTGCCGCCGCCGACTAGGCAATGCTGCATCGTTACCAGAAATGCGTCTACTAAAAAAATGACGCAATGCTGAGTCGTTACCGAGCGAAAGTGTTAAATTAAAATTAATGTGATATATATCAATGAGAAAATCCACTGGAGCTTTGAGGTGATGTAAACCTGCGACCAAGGCATTGCCAGCTACATACTCTACCACTGTACCACCTCCGACTTTGAAAGTCATTCAACCGGATTACTACTGAAATCGCAGTAAGTCTGGAGGCCCCTCCTGAAGCCAATTTAAGTTTTTATGTATGACTCCTAAGCACTCTGGTGCAAGCAAATTATCTGTGTGTATTTGAAGTTGGGGCGTATGGTGTTGAACTATTTTGCCGGCACCCGAGTCTTTGGGGGTTAAACATAATACAGGTACTTGGACTGGCTTCAAGAGTGGCCTCCAGACTTCCTGTGATTTCAGCAGAAATTCAGTTGTGTGAATTTATCAAGTCAGTGGTGGTGTAGTGGTAGGGTATGCAATTGGTAATGACTTGGTTGCAGGTTTGCATCATTTCACAGCTCCCAGTGAGTTTTCTCATTATTATTATTATTATTATTATATGTAGACAAATAAATGTTTAAGATTTAGAGGGTATACCAATATTATGCGGATGCAATAGATTGTTAAATAAATTTTGTGCAGTACTGTACTGAAAGTCACAAACTTCCCCAACGAAAAGTGCATGTAATTATTTTTTCCTTATGACTCTTAGATTATGCATGCATCACACAAAATATGAAAAAACTTAACTCATGCAAATGCACAATATCCGTCATTCCATAAATTACCAATTAATGCAACTAAAGTTACTAGCAAATTGATCACCCTTTCATCATAAAGTAATCCATTTCAAGAAGCATTACTAAACCTGCACTCACCAAATCCATAGCCGCTAGGGTAGTCTTCATCTATGGAGTGAAAATTAGTTTGTAAAGAAAAGTTTTATACATACACTCTCTTTAAAATTTGACATTAACCCTAAGTTGCGCATCGCATCATATGATGCTTTGACCGACTTGTAGAAATTGCACATTGCATCATATGATGCTTTGGAGTACTACGCAAGATTTAAACGGCCCGCGGATACACAGGGTTTACCACACCTTCATCAGGGCTCTTGTAAACAGACGCCATTTTTTAAAAAAATCGTGGGCCAAATTCCCGGGTGTTAGGGGCCTCAGTATTGAGTGAGCTACCAAGCCTGATGCATGCAGCATGAGCTCACAGCACTGCTGTTCAGCTTCTGACCACAGCATCGCCTAAAAATGCCATAATATACTTGTTCATGCTATTATGTAGCGATGATATTATTACAGAAGACCCCTGAATGTGATAAAACTGACCAAGGTTCTGATAATCGCAAGATTGTGGTGATATTTAGTGCTGTGCTCCATGGAGGGAGGAGTAATGCTGTGGGAGGGAGGGTGGTGGCATAGTCTTCTGACTGTGTGTGGCCACCTTTTATTGACTGCACTCACCATACAAGCTTAGTGGTTCGCTATGGTGAACACAAATGTAGATACTTATATATAACGTGTGTATAGAGGGTATAAACAGCAATAGGAGTAGGTTGGGAGCCGCCATCTTGGTGAGGGAAGTGGCGTTGTCTGCACAACTTACCATGTTGTTTACTGGTGACCACTATGATCTTTGGGCACCATACCAGTTTACTTGTACAAGTATGGTGAATAAAACAGGTAGATACTTATATATAATGTGTGTATATAGCGTAATAACACCACAAACAGTATTGTTGGAGGAGAAATATTAGTGCGTCTGGCCTTGAGGGCGGCAGCCACCAGCTGACTGTGTGAGTAATTACCTAAGTGTAGTTACAGGATGAGAGCTATGCTCGTGGTGTCCCGTCTTCCCAGCACTCTTTGTCATATAACGCTTTGAAACTACTGACGGTCTTGGCCTCCACCACCTTCTCCCCTAACTTGTTCCAACCGTCTACCACTCTGTTTGCGAAAGTGAATTTTCTTATATTTCTTCGGCATCTGTGTTTAGCTTGTTTATATCTATGACCTCTTGTTCTTAATGTTCCAGGTCTCAAGAAATCTTCCCTATCGATTTTATCAATTCCTGTTACTATTTTGTATGTAGTGATCATATCACCTCTTTTTCTTCTGTCTTCTAGTTTTGGCATATTTAATGCCTCTAACCTCTCCTCGTAGCTCTTGCCCTTCAGTTCTGGGAGCCACTTAGTAGCATGTCTTTGCACCTTTTCTAGTTTGTTGATGTGCTTCTTAAGATATGGGCACCACACAACTGCTGCATATTCTAGCTTTGGCCTAACAAAAGTTGTGAACAATTTCTTTAGTATATCGCCATCCATGTATTTAAAAGCAATTCTGAAGTTAGAAAGCGTGGCATAGGCTCCTCACACAATATTCTTTATGTGGTCCTCAGGTGATAGTTTTCTATCTAGAACCACCCCTAGATCTCTTTCTTTATCAGACTTCTTTAAAGATTTCTCACATAATATATAGGTTGTGTGGGGTCTATGTTCTCCTATTCCACATTCCATAACATGGCATTTATTAACATTAAATTCCATTTGCCAAGTGGCGCTCCATGTACTTATTTTGTCCAGGTCTTCTTGAAGGGCATGACAATCATCTAAGTTTCTTATCCTTCCTATTATCTTAGCATCATCAGCAAACATGTTCATATAATTCTGTATACCAACTGGTAGATCATTTATGTAGACAATAAACATCACTGGTGCAAGAACTGAACCCTGTGGTACTCCACTTGTGACATTTCTCCAGTCCGATACATTGCCTCTGATCACAGCCCTCATTTTTCTATCAGTCAGAAAATTTTTCATCCATGTTAGAAGTGTACCTGTCACTCCTCCAATATTTTCCAGTTTCCAGAACAACCTCTTATGTGGAACTCTGTCGAAAGCCTTTTTTAGGTCCAGATAGATGCAGTCAACCCAACCATCTCTTTCCTGTAATATCTCTGTTGCTCAATCATAGGAACTGAGTATCTACGTCTTTGTGCCTTTACTCACCATACAAGCTTAGATGTACAGTTATGGTGAACAAAACATGTAAATACTTATATATAACGTCTGTATATAAAAGCAAAAACAGTATGGTGGGAGGAGAATGGTGGTAAGTCAGGTGAGGTGAGGGAGGGAGGGAGTGGCAGCCAGTGGCGGGCTGCCACTGCCACTCAGCATACCAACTTAGTGGTTCGTTAAAGTTAACACGAATATAGATACTTATATATAGCGTCTGTATATAGTGAATAAAAGAAAAAACAGTATTGTGGGAGGAGAATGTGGGTGAGTCAGGTGACTTAAGGGAGGAAGGAAGTAGCAACCAGTGGTGGGCTGCCACTGGCACTGCCACTCGGCATGCCAACTTAGTGGTTCGTTATTGTGAACACGAATGTAGATACTTATATATAACGTCTGTGTATAGTGAATAAAAGCAAAAACAGTCTGGTGGGAGGAGAATGTGGGTGAGTGAGGTGTTGTGGGAGTGAGTGGCTGGCTGGAGTGTGGCGGTCACTCCTCATTGCATTTTGACTCACAATACCAACTTAGTGGTTCGTTATGGTGAGCAAAACATGCAGATACTTATATATAACCTGTGTATATAGTGTAATAACCGACAAAGTATTTGTTCACTGCTTGATGAACATAATAATTGAATCAACAATATGCACACCATATTTTTGAGTACAGCGATGATTCACTCATTTTATTATATAAATATATCACACTACACACTATTGATTAATATTACAGCAAAAAAACTACAAAAAATCAATCAGAGACATTGAAATATTAGGTAATTATATCTTTGTGGCAACTCCGGCCTGACAGCTGGCAAGCAACAGACCGTCTGGGACGCATGCTGAGTCAGCGCCTGTTTTTTGTCAGACTTCCCCGCCCTATAGTGGGCAATATATGCCACTTACGATCTTTTTATTATTTTTCCCATGATCAGTAAACACAAATTAACAGGTTTAGAAGAATTTTTTTTTTTTTTTTTTTGTATGCGCCTGTGAGTGACACATGCTAAATAACCAGGTGCCATACAAGGGTTAAGTTGAATATAATTTTTTTTATACAACACTGTTTCAAAACTAATCTTAAAACACAAGACATGTACAGTAATATGTCATTGCATAAAATCTCAAAACATGTATCAAGTTTTACAATTTTTTCTGGGGGAAGACCCTTAGGCTCCCTGAAGCTATCTGGCTGATACAGATGTATTAGCTTTGGGCATCAGTCAATGTACATGGAGTTCTAGGCCTACCTGGGACCACAGGCCAGAACCTGGCCCCCCTCAGAGAGGTACAAGGAGCAATGGCCTATAGAGACACCGTATATATGATTTAGGAGTACTTTATGTCTGCCATCAGCCACCCAGAAAGATCGGCGCCCAAAATACCTTACCCCCCTCCTCCAATTCTGGTGAAGAAAAGCTTCCAAACACCGAACGAGTGGATAGAACTCTCCATGAAGAAAAACGATCAAACGAGCATGACATCATCTCGTTACAAACGCGCCATTGTCTGCGCAACCCCTCCCTCCCCGGGAGGGGAATAAAGGAGCCCCAGACCCCTCACCGGCTACCCAAAACTTTTAGTTATGACTGATTTCAGTGGGCTTCGTTCGTGTACCTCAAGCTTCGGCTTTTCTTCTCTGTTCTTGCTTCGGTGGTGTGCGAGCTGGGAGTATATTCACAAATACTCGGGTTGCATGTGCTTAGGGTCCCCTTCTCTAAATGCCGTGTAAGTACTGCCCTTGAGGCTTGGGGCTTGGGGCCTACTTCCACAAGTCGCTTTGGGAGCTACCTCCATTGTGTCAGTTACTGCTCGGTACTTGTCCACCCTTGTAGTCAGCTAGAGGGTTTCTTGCTCATCTGTTTGCCTCTGGGTAGGGGGGTAGTATTCGTCACTGGTAGGGAGCACAGGGTATTTATGCAGCTAGTTATCACCACTCATAGCAGCTGACTCTGCATCCTCTGGGTACGCTGTTCTCTTGCAGGTTTTTTTGTTTCTTTTTTGTTCCTTGCCTTAGCAAGGAACAAAAAAGGAACAAAAAAGTTCCTTGGTACGGAACAAAAAAGTTCCTTGGCAAGGAACAAAAAAACAAAAAAGTCTGCCCTTGGGTATGGGTCACACCCTCTAAATACTGTATATATTGGTGGTATCCCCACTAGGCTCCCTTGAGCGTACACATCCCAGGGGTGCAGTCTTAGAAGTTTGCTTGGTAATATTGGGAGCCGGTTAGTAGGACCCTGCCTGGGGCTTCCCTTAGTGGAGGTTGAAAAGTTAAGGGAAAGTTAAAAGCCCCTGGGAAACCCCACAGGGGCTCTTGGGTCCGATGGATGTCACGAGTCTCCTCTCGCTTTGTGCGAGTTTGAAGGTTGCTCTGTCCCCTTGTCTCCAGGGGACACTCACTGTTTCTGTCTCCGTCATGCTGCCTGCTGGATCGGTGACACCTTCAACCCAAAGTCCTGCGAGCTCTGTTGCTTGTTAATGATTCAGGTAACCCGAATCTCTGATGTGGGTCTTCGGATACAGGCGGTTCAGTCGTTGCAAATCTCGATTCCGGTTGCTTCAATGTGCTTGGTTGGTGGCTAGCCCGGAAGCCTCGAGACTGTTTTGTTTTGTTTTTTGGGACCCGGTCTTGGGGGTTTTGGACACTTCGACCTTGGTTTGGTCCGTGCCCCCTTGTCCTTCCCCTTCTGTGGTTTATTCTGCTTCCCCCCTCCCTCCCTGGTTCGAGCTCCAAAGTGTCTGAGGGTTTCGGAGTCAGTCCAGGGTTTAGATAGTGTGGTGACTCAAGTGGTCTCAATGACTGCCCCTTCCAGGCTGGCGAAGGAGGCATTTGAGCCGGGTCCTCCTGCCGAGGCATCTGAGTCTAACCAGTGGGCTCCCGTAATCCCTGCTTTTACGATTGCTCCAACTTTTTCTTGTGAGGTCGGGAGTCTTGGGGGGACGGCTCCACCCCTGGGGCTTGCCAAGAGGGCCTCTTAGGGCAAGGGAGGGATTGACTTGGGGGCCTTGAGACCTGTTGGACTCTGCTTGGGATTTTGTTCCTTCCCAGCAGGGCTTGTTGTTACAGGGAAGGGGGTTTTCCCTTTCCCCCCTTCTGCGTATGACTAGGATATGGTGTCAGTCCCTTCCCGGGTTCGGTTCCGGGTCCCTTCGGGCTTGTTGGTCCTGTCCTTCTGGAGGTTTTTGGCTTCCCACATCCCGGCGCATGAGGTGCGAGTGGCCATCACGTTTTATCTCCTGCGTGACTCGGATCACACCTCTTTGATGAATTCTGCTTCATTCAGGTTTGGGGCTTCCTCCCCCTTGCTGGGTTCGTTATGAGGTTCCTGAGTTGTCCTAGCTAACAGACTGTCCCTTCTTTACTTTGGATGCTTGGCATACATTCCGTTGTTCCTGCACACTTGTATGGTGGGAGATTCTGTCGGTTTCCCAGGTTTACCTGACTTTGAGCATCTCAATGGGTGCTTGTTCACCCCTGCCCATCCTCAGGATGTTGGTGTGCAGCAGCTTCATATGCAGGTTCTTTTCCTTTCAGCTGTGTTGGTTGCTGAGGACTTGCGCACTCGTGGCTCCTTGGCCTCAGTTTTGCGGGTCCTTTCTCTTCTTGAGCTGTCCTCGGATTGGCTTGAGGAGGATGTGGAAGTATTTCGAGCTGTGCCGGGGGTGAGACATGTTTTCAGCAGCTCGTATGTCGTCTCTTCTCTTGCAGCTGTTTGTGCCAATTCTGTGGGATGCGGAGTTTCTGTTTATTGCTTCCCCATCTCGTGTGTCGGTGTTGTAATCCACAAGTTTGATGAGAATATTAGCAAGAGAATCATTACTACAACACTTAACAAATGATGAGTGGAAGTACATGTTAAGTATACAGACGACTTGTTTGAGGCTATGGCTGGTTGAAGATAGTCTGGTTGTAGGTGTTGTAGGCATTGTAGGCTACAATGCCTACCTCCTGTGTTGCAGGAGTGGTACTGGCAAGTCCTCCTGATCTCAGCCTGTGGCAGTGACTATGTGGGAGCCTGGTGTGATCTGGTTGACCAAGTTAAGTGTGCAGTATGTGAGTATTGAATGTAAGACTAACCAGGTGTGTAGCGTTGTAGTACTCATTCAATATTAGGGCCTTAGGCAGAAGTTATGAGTGTAGGTGGTGACCGGGGAGGTCAAGTGGATTATGGATGTCGGAAGTTGATTTAACCAGATAGAGTATGTTAATATGTTATCACCTGTCAGAGTCTATTCTTTGTAATTAAATGAGAAAACCCGATGGCCTTTAACACTTTGGCGTGTTAATGACTGAACCTCTCGTCACTCATTTTTCTCCCAATTCCTCTCCGACGACGCGGCGCTGAGTCATTAAAATATTTGTTAAAAATTTAAATTTTATCAGATCAATCTGGTAGTGGTTTTAAAATGAGCTCCTTTAGATTGCGTACAATTTAGCACCCATATGTCACTTGAGCAGGACATATATTTTTCCCTTGAATGCACCTCAAGCGGCATTTGAAAAAAATATTTCTATAAAATCCAATTCTTATCCGATCGACTTGGGGATAATTTAAGCATGTTTGCCATTAAATTTTCGTTTTTTCAAATAGTCACATAGTCTATTTGGGAGAACGGAGTTCGCTTGTATCTTCATGGTAAAACTATTGTAAAATGTTGACCCGACGAGTGTAATCGACGAAGATTCTTTATTTGGTGCCGGTCAAACGCATCCTTGTGTGACATTTTACACATATGTTCTTCTAGAACATTCTATTGCGAACATATTGGTACAAAATTTAAGTACGTACATCAAAAATTAAGGTCAGGACAGTGAAAAGAATATACACTTTTCAAAAGGTGTTTTGCCCATCTGCTGTCGAGTGTGCCGTAAGAGGTAACACTTCAGCCACTTCCCACACTCTTGCGGGTGGGCCGCGATCATGATTCTACATTTATATGCATATGTCCATGAATGGAATTTTATTGCGGTCACAGTGATACCAAAATTAATGACGTAGCACAATTCTGGGATTGACAAACATGAAAAGATCATAAACATTTCAGCGTGGTTTGACGCTCACGGCTAACGATTGCCATAGTTTTTTATTTGGTGCGGGTCTCATGTCGGGTTTGGTGAAATTTTACATATATATTCCTCTAGAGCATTCTCTTGCAAACAAATTGATACCAAATTTAAATACATACATGGAATATTAAGGTGAGCAGACCAAAAAGATTATAAACATTTTAGTGTTGCCGCGCGGTCACCTGAAACGAACGGCAAATTCTCCAGATAGTATACAGTTAACTCCCCGGCGCGCTAAAGTGCTAAATACTGTCCAAACGTTCCCTCATTGTGTTCCTGTACAAACCTAGTGGTACACCTCAAGGGTCTGGTGTGTAGATGTACACGGTGGTAGTAACGGTTGCTGAGGCAAGGTGTTATATGTTGTGTAATCACTGTGTTCAGAATGAACTGGGGTTCAGCGTCACGACATCGGCAGACAGTACTGGCTTCATCTGTGGAATCTGCTTGGGCCCTGGCTCTTAAGTTGTCATCTCCCTTTTGTCCTTTGCTGTTTAGTGAGGAAGTGGTTGCGCAGAATATGCAGGCGGCTTCTGCTTCTTGACGTCCGATGTCTGACGTGTTGGTCCTCCAGGTTTCCCGGGGAGGTTCTTCCCAGAGGGGTCGTGATAGGGCTCGTGGTTCCTTCCATTGTGGTAGGCAGGTGGTGCCAGTATCGCCTCCAGAACCGTCTTCGTCTGGTTTGTGGTGATCGCTCTGTTCGGAAATCGTGTTCACGTAAGGGGTGCCAGCCCTTTTGAAGTTCGCCCCATTGACAGGACAATGGAGGGAGGGAGGGAGGCTCACACTGTTTGCTGTGTCTGTTAGCCAGGGAATTGGTTTTTTCCCAGCTAGTCGAGAGCGGATTCCTGGTGAACTGGAGAAAGTCCCATCCTGTTCCCTCTCAGGTTCGGTCTTGGCTGGGTTGTGTGTAGGATTCTCAAACCACTTCCTTGTCTCTCCCTCCGGAGCCTTCAGCTGCAGTCCCGCCTTTGTTTCTGGGGGCTCCCAGGTCACCCGCCGGTTGCTTGAGAGTTTGTGCAGGAGCTTGAACTTTGCCGTGCTGGTTTACCCACCGGGTCAGGTGTGGCTTTGTCGGCTGTTCTGGTTCCTTCTGGGTATTGCTGGGTATTATTATTACCCGAAAGGCCCATGAACCGTGGGACCAGGTGCGGGCGAACAGTGCAAGCCGCCCTCCCATCGCCCCGTCAATGGGGCAAACCGCGAAAGGGCCGGCGACCCTTATAAAACCCAGAACCCCGCACAGAGGGAACACCGCGCCGACCAGACGAGGGAGGGTCCGCAGGAGGAGCCAAACCCGAACCTGACACCAGAGGCCTACCACGACGAGAGGAACCCCGAGCCCTGGCACGACCTTTCCGGGAAGACCCACCCCGGGACCCCCGGAAAACCAACAAGTCCGACATCGGACGACAAGCCGCCGACGCAGCCTGAATAAACTGCGTCACAGCCGACTCCTCAAACAGAAGAGGACAAAAAGGTAAAGAACGCCTAAGAGCCAGAGCCCAAGCAGATTCCATGGAGGAATCCAGCACCGCCTGCCGACATGCGAGACGGGAAGTATAAAATAGGGTAACCGCATCCCGCAAAATCGGCGTGAACAGCTTCAACAAGGCAGCCGACGAACGCGCAGGTTAGGACAAGGTGCCAGACCCCGGGACGGACCCAAGTGTCCTCACATCCTCCACGAGCCAATCCGAAGACAGCTCCAGGAGGGAAAAGAACCGCAAGGCCGAAGCCAAAAGGCCCCGGGCGCGCAAGTCCTCCGCAATGAGCGCCGCCGAAAGGGTGGGAACCTGCACATGGAGTTGAATAACGCCCACATCGTGGGGAAGGGCAGGGGCTAACAAGCACTCATTCAGGTACTCAAACTCGCCCTCCAGGAAAACCTGAAGCAACGTGGAAGCTTCCCGCCACTCCAGCGTGCGGGAACGACAGAAGGAATGCCAGGAATCCAGAACAAACAAGGGGCAGTCTGCTAGCCAGGACGATTCCGGAACCTCGTAACGGAGCCAGAAAGGGAACGAAGTCCCAAACCTGAATTCGGACGGATCCATTTCCGAGGCATAATCCAGGTCACGCAGGAGGTAAGCTGCAAAGGCCGCTTGCACCACACCAGGTTGAATGCGATAAGCCGAAAACCTCCGGAAGGACGGAACCGACGTACCCGGGGGATCACGGAACCGAACCCGGGGAGGGGCCAACACCAAATCCAACTCGTACGCAGAGGAGGGAAAAGAAAACCCCACTCCTTGTAACAATAAGCCCCGCTCAGAGGGAAGAAAAACCCAGGCTGGGTCCAGCGGGACCCAAGGCCCACAAGTCAGCCCCTCCCCAGCCTCGAGTTCCTTCACCACAGGACCCGAGGCCGAGTCCTCTCCCCAAGCCCCGACCCGACAAGACAAGGACGGAGCAGCCGGAAAAGCTGGAGGAAGGGGGGCCCACTGGTCAGACCCAGAAGCTTCGGTCGGGAGACAAGACTCGAATGCCTCTGCCGCCCCCCCGGAAGGGGCACCCCCCGAAGCTGCCCGAGTCTCAAGATCAAGTAACCCCTGCTCCGACCCCAAAACCCTCACGGGAAACCCTTCGGGGCCGGAAGCAGGATGGGGGGGGGGGGGACCAGAATGAACAGAAGGGGAAGGACGAGGAGGTGTGGACTGAACCAGGATCGAAGCGACCCCCACCCCCAAGTCCGGGTCTCAAAAAGCAAAGCGGGGCAGCCCCGGGGCATCCAGGTGAGCAACCAACCGAGCGCGTTGCAACAGACAAAACCTAGACTGCAACGCACGCGCCGCCTGTACCCGAAGAGAATCATCAGAGGATTGGGTAAATTGAGTCACAAGCAAGCAGCAACACTCACAGGACTCAGGGTCGAAAGTATCACCGACCCAACAGGCAGCGTGGCAGAGGCAAAAACAATGAGGGTCACCCTGAGACAAGGGGACCGAGCAACCCTCAAACTCGCACACAGCGAGTGGGGACTCCAGGGTCACATCCATCGGACCCACGCGCCCCCTAGGGAATTCCCAGGGTCCTGAGCGTTTACTTTAAGAGGACTCGCGCTCAGGTAGTCCCAGGCAGGGTGCTGCAAACCGGCGCCCAAAACTACCAAGCAAACTTCTATAGCTGAACCCCAGGGACGTGTACACTCATGGGGACCTAGCAGGGGGTGCCCCCGAGGAGAACAGTGGAAGAGCAAAAACAAACTGAATAAAATGACAGAACCCCCACCAGGTAAAAACAAAAAGAAAAACAAAACCCCGCAAGAGGACAGCGAACCCCAAGGAACAGAGCCGGCCGCGATGTCAGGAATACAAGCTGTGCAGTACCCTGCGCCCCTACCAGTGCAAACTGCCTCTTACATGCCGGTAACAAAGGAGAACAGAACACCCAACAGCCCAACAGGCGGCCGAAAAACCGAAAGGTAAAACGGACCAGCAGAGGCAGACTCCGAGGAGCCTGTGGAAGGTGGCCCCAAGCCCCAAGGGCAGTACTTACAGGGCACCTAGGGAAGGCAGCCCTAGGGGCATGCAGCCCGAGTACTGAAGATGACTCCTGGCTCTCGCACCCACAAAACCAACACCACACACAAAGCACAGTGCAGTAGCGACACCAGAGCCAGAGCACACGACCATCGCTTATAGCATCAGCCTCAAGAACTGAGGTATGGGTAGCCGGCGTGGAGGGTCTGGAGCTCCCCCTTCCCCCCTCCCGGGAAGGTGGGAGCTGTGCAGACAGCGGCGCGGCAGTGTGTGACGTCACACTAGTTTGCTTATTTTTGGTTGGGGAGTTCTATCCACTAGTTCGGCTTTTGGTAGCAATTTTAACCAGAATATGGGTTTGTTTTTAGGCGCTTTCCTTTCTGGGTGCCTGTTCCGGTTGATGGCAGACATAGAATGCTTCCAACCACACGGAGGCTTCTATAGGCCATTGCTTCCCTTGCCTCTCTGAGGGGGCCCGGTTCTGGCCGTGGTCCCCGGTAGGCCTAAGAACTCCATACACATGACTGATGCCAAAGTCTGACATTAGCATATCAGTCTGGGATAGCTCTGGGGAGCCGACGGGGCTCCCCCCAGAAAAAGGCTTTCAACAGAGTTCCACATAAGAGGTTGTTCTGGAAACTGGAAAATATTGGAGGGGCGACAGGTAAGCTTCTAACATGGATGAAAAATTTTCTGACTGATAGAAAAATGAGGGCAGTAATCAAAGGCAATGTATCGGACTGGAGAAATGTCACAAGTGGAGTACCACAGGGTTCAGTTCTTGCACCAGTGATGTTTATTGTCTACATAAATGATCTACCAGTTGGTATACAGAATTATATGAACATGTTTGCTGATGATGCTAAGATAATAGGAAGGATAAGAAATTTAGATGATTGTCATGCCCTTCAAGAAGACCTGGAAAATAAGTATATGGAGCACCACTTGGCAAATGGAATTTAATGTTAATAAATGTCATGTTATGGAATGTGGAATAGGAGAACATAGACCCCCACACAACCTATATATTATATGAGAAATCTTTAAAGAATTCTGATAAAGAAAGAGATCTAGGGGTGGTTCTAGATAGAAAACTATCACCTGAGGATCACATAAAGAATATTGTGCAAGGAGCCTATGCTATGCTTTCAAACTTCAGAATTGCATTTAAATACATGGACGGCGATATACTAAAGAAATTGTTCATGACTTTTGTTAGGCCAAAGCTAGAATATGCAGCTGTTGTGTGGTGCCCATATCTTAAGAAGCACATCAACAAACTGGAAAAGGTGCAAAGACATGCTACTAAGTGGCTCCCAGAACTGAAAGGTAAGAGCTACGAGGAGAGGTTAGAAGCATTAAACATGCCAAAACTAGAAGACAGAAGAAAAAGAGGTGATATGATCACTACATACAAAATAGTAACAGGAATTGATAAAATCGACAGGGAAGATTTCCTGAGATCTGGCACTTCAAGAACAAGAGGTCATAGATTTAAACTAGCTAAACACAGATGCTGAAGAAATATAAGAAAATTCACCTTCGCAAATAGAGTGGTAGACGGTTGGAACAAGTTAAATGAGAAGGTGGTGGAGGCCAAGACCGTCAGTAGTTTCAAAGCGTTATATGACAAAGAGTGCTGGGAAGACGGGACACCACGAGCGTAGCTCTCATCCTGTAACTACACTTAGGTAATTACACTTAGGTAATTACACACACGTGAAAAGGAAATTACAAGCCGCCAACTAGTGGGCAGAGAGCACCATGCTGACCATGCGAAGAAGGCACAAAACTGCATCAAAAGGCCCACCTCGACAACAATACTTCAAAGTCCCAACACGACCACAACACGTGCCAAGACCCAAAATGATCAGTCTGCAAGCCAGGAAGGCCCCGGAACTCCAGAAGGCAGAACCGGGTCACACACAAGGAAGCAAAGCCCCCTGAACCCACAAAGGGGGCCAAAGAGGAAGAAACCTCCAGAACGAAACCAAAGAACCCCAAGGAACCCGGAATCGAACCAGGGGGAGCCCAAACCACCACAATTACCGGCGAAGATACACCATAAAAAGGCAAAGCACAGCCCCCAGACAGAACCCCCAGGGAAACGGTCAAAACAGACTGAAAACTGAGGGACAAGGTGTGGGAGCAAGCATAACAGCCAGAGACACTGAACAGGACATGGGCAGAAATCACCAGAAAAGCATAGAAACGACAACAGGAGAATAAAACCCCTGAAGGGAGGTGAAAAACTCACCCAAGACGCTTGCTCACACACCCAGGTGCATGTAAACAAAACCGCAACGTCGCCCTGGTGGCCACGCCGGCACCCTGGTGGCAACGAAACAGAATAAAATGGCTACCAGAACAAAGGGCTGTGACCGATGCAAAAGATACGAAAAGTGGGAAGCAAGCAGACTGGATGGGCGAAAAACTCCACCCAAAAGCAGAAAACCCAGGCAGGGGCAAACTGCCCCAGAACTGCTAGCAGGCATCCCCCACAGTTCCGGGAACCCGTAACAGAGGCACCGGGGCAGAGCCATCCTCCAAGCCCTCAGCCCTTAAAGAAAAGGAAGAGTCCATGGAAAAGACAGCAAGAAAGGGCCCTGGTAAGACTCAGAAGCCTTGGCAGGAGGAACAGGCCCGAAAACCTCCGTCCCAAACCCGAACAGGGCATTCTCCGAAGACCGCCCGAGTCTCGGCCCCAACTAAATCCCGCCCCAACCCCGAAACCCGCAGACGGTCCAGAGCTGGGAACAGGGAGGGAAAGGGACGAACAGTACCTAACCAAAACAGGGCAGCCTCGGGGCATCCGAGTGGAAAACCAACCTAGCATGTTGCAGCAACCTAACCTAGCTTGCAACACAGATGCCGCCTGTACTCTGAACAGTAATAACATCAGGAGAGTACTGGAGAACAAGCAGAGAATCTCTCTCGCAAGACTCCGGGTCAAGGTGTCATTGACCCAACAGGCAACATGACGGAGGTAAAAGTGGCGACTGTCACCCGGAGATAAGGGCACAGCAACCAACGATCCCGTACAAGATGGGTTGGGACCCGGAAAACACATTCAATGGTCCACCGAGCCCCGACAGGGGTTTCCAGGGCCCGTAGGGGTAACAACTACGGGAAGCCCGGGCAAGGTGTTGCTAACCAGTTAAACACCAAAAAATAACAAGGGGTAGAGGATAGCACTAAAAACCCCGGCGACATGTACAATCATGGGGGCCTAGCAGAGGGCCACCAAACACTACCAGTGGAACTATAGCCACACTGGGCAGACCCCCACCAGGCAAATGAAAAATAAAAACAAAAGAAAAATCCCACAAAAGTACACCGTCTCCAGAGGCAACAGGAACCGGTCACCGATTGGGTGGCAGGTCGCGCAACACCTTGACGCCCTAACTAGCACAATACCAGTCCCTACCTAGGGTCAAACAAGGGCCCCAAGCCCCAGCTGGCTCCATGGGCAAAGAAAATGCCGAGCAGCAAGAACCACTACAGGAATGGTTCCCAAACGCCCCAGGGAAGATAACTCTGTCACACTGGAGCAGTACTCACAAGGCACTTAGGGAAGTAAGTCACTAAGCGCATGCAGCCCCGGCACTGATGAGGTACTCCTGGCCACCGCTCAACACAACACACAGCAGTGAACGCCACACAAGGCATACACCGCCTAGGAAACTAAGGCCAGAGAAGCGTCTATCGCGGTTGACATTAGCTTACAAACTGAAGCTAGGCAGCCGGCGCGGTAGGTCCGGTGCTTCCCCCTCCCCCTCTCTGGGCGGGGAGGGCTGCACGGACGATCGGTGCGGCAGTAAAGTGTGATGTTTGCTTGCTCGCTTGTTTCCTTGGGATTGTAGGGAGTTTCTACCTCTCTGTTCGTTTTTTTGTTAAGTTTTTTACTATGTGGGGTTTATTTTATTACACCTACCTTTCTGGGTGCAAACCCTGGTCGATGTCAGATAAGGAAAACCCCAACCACAAGGGGGTTTTCCAGGGCCATTGCTCCCTGAAACCTCTCTGAAGGGGCCAGGTTCTGGCGCTGGTCCCTGGTAGGTCTGAACTCCTTAGCTAATGTCCAGGTCTAATATAACATACATTAGCCCGATAAGCTCCAGGGAGCCGTAGGGGCTCTCCACAGAAAGAGGCGCTGACTCAGCTCGGCTTCTTCCTGTCTGCTCTGCCCCAACTGTCAGGCGGCAGTTGTCACAAAGATATAATTACCTAAGTATTTCAATGTCTCTGATTGATTTTTTTCTTTGTTTTTTTGTTGTAATATTATTCAATAGGGTGTAGTGTAATATATTTATTTAATAAAATGTGTGAATCATCGCTGTACTTAAAATTATGGTGTGCATATTATTGATTCAATTATTGTGTTCATAAAACAATAAACAAATACAGTGGTACCTCGCATAACGATTGCCCCAAAAGACGAATATTTTGGGTAACGAACGGCCCGATCGGCGTCAAATCGTCCCTTATGACGAACGCTGGTTTGAGTAACGTCAACACCACATGGTGGGGTCGCGCTGCTTCTTGCACATTCTTAGACACCTCCGACGATGCACATAAATTATGTTGTTCTTGTTTAAAGATGCTAATGATGCTGGGATATAAAAGGGTGACTACTGAGATGTTGCAAAGCATTGACGTTTTTGTAGGAAAAAAGAAATGAAATGTCTGATATACAACAAATGTCAAAAAGGTTCGTTCGGTGTTCGGCAGGTAGGCTGCTCCATTATAACAATCTTTCTTTGTTTCAAATGTGTTCCATTTGTTTTTTATTTGCCATTTGCGTCTCAATAATGGAGAAGCCTACCTTACATACACTGAATAAACCATTATGACATTTTCCTTTCTTCAAATGTGTTCAATATTTATTTTTCATTTGCCTTATAGCAAAAGGTTCGTTCGGTGGTCGGCAGGTAGGCTGCTCCATGTTTCTTACATACAAAAAACGTAAATAATAAAAAAAATGAAGAATTTTGAAAACCAGTACAAATGTCAAAAAGGTTCGTTCGGTGGTCTACAGGTCGGCTGCTCCATGTTTCTTAAAAAAAAAAAAAAAAAACGAAAAATAAAAGAACTGTTGAAACAATTTGAAAAATGGACAAATGTCATAAAGGTTCGTTCAGTGTTTGTCGGGTAGGCTGCTCCATTATTGAGACGTAAGTGACAAATACAAAACAAATGGAACACATTTGAAACAAAGAAAGATTGTCATAATGGAGCAGCCTACCCAACAAAAACTGAACGAACCTTTTGCCATAACGAATATGAAAGACAAGGGCTGCTGGCTGGGTTAGTACTGCGTGAGCAACCATTTGTGGCACACGTGCCTCTGGCTCTCAAACACCTGTCCCACACGGTGTTGAAAGACTGTGCTCAGTCGGTGCAATTCAGACCCTTTTGTTTGAAGAACATAAGGGTCATAACATTGGTGAAGCTAGGCGCAATAAGGGCTTAACACAACGGTCGGATGCCAGTGATACAGCACCTATGAGGATGATACAGCAAGCATATCCAGGTGTAGCTCTGAGCCCCACCCTTGCCATCTCTAATGTATATAGATGATACATAGATGAATCGTTTTCTGCGTTCAGTGATGATGCATCTGATACAAGTAGCATAGATTAACAGTGTTAGCGGCTTCCATGGTGGTGGTGTTCATTGATATTTTCAAGAATACCTGAATCTTTTCCTGACTGATGGACACTCTTTGAGGCTAGCTGAATCTCTTCCTGACTGATGGACACTCTTTGAGGCTAGCTGAATCTCTTCCTGTGTGGGACCTTACAAAGCGATCTTTTCAAGACTACCTTACAAATTGAGCTTTTCCTATAATCGTTTCAATACTACTTTATGCTTTACAAGCTTGGCTACATACCACCTACAAGTACTAAAGCCAAGGGTGCACGCAAGTGCGTTATTTGCAAGCACACATAACGATGAAACAGGAAGCAAAAATCTATCTGTAGCTGGTGCAAGGAGAGCAAAGTCGCGCTGTGTACCATGGACTACTTCGTTGACTATTATGCACCTCCAAAGTACTGAGTGTGTAATACAGTGTGTTACTGTGTAAATAGTATGTGAAACTGTACATATTGTAATATTAGTGAATTTTTACCACATAATATTGTGACAATAAACATTTATTGTGGACACATTACTGACACATGTATCACAGTTTCATGGAAAATTATGAACATTCTACTGTATACATATTGTAAAGGTCACAAATATGCATCATATACGATAAATGAAACAAATAAAACCGCATTGGAAATGCATAGAAAAAATATTTGAAAATATATTTGTGGCAACACGCGGTGCTTGAATGGCCTGCGCGACCGTGTCTGGGAGCTTCACACACGGACGACCAGGCCCTGATGACGTCACAGCGCACCTTGTCCACGCCCTCACAGCCAAAGTAAGTGGAATTTGGTAATTATTTTTACATAGACATGTTCAGGGACGGTAATTTATCATTTTACAAAGAAAAATTTTATTTTGGGGAACATTTGATGTCATGCACTCTGGGGAAATTTCACAATAAACACAGTGCATCACACTGGTTACATGGGGGGACACTCGTTTTGTATGACGTCCGTTTCACATGACGAACATGGAACGGATTAAATTCGTTATGCGAGGTACCACTGTACTTTGTTGGTTATTACACTATATACAAAGGTTATATATAAGTATCTGCATGTTTTGTTCACCATAACGAACTACTAAGTTGATATTGCGAGTCAAAAAGCAGCGAAGAGTTGCCACCATATCTGCCAGCCAGCCTCTCGCTGCCACTCCCTCCCTCAGTGACTCCTCAATTGCCCACATCCTCCTCCCACCATACTGTTTTTGCTTTTATTCACTATATACAGATGTTATATATAAGTATCTACATGTTCTGTTCACCATAACTGTTCATCAAAACTGGTATAGTGCACAAAGACCATAGTGGCCACCTTTACACAGCATGACAGGTCAGGAAAATGATGCCACCTTCCTCACCAAAATGGCTTCTCCCAACACTTCTTTTACTGTTATTACACTATATGTACACGTTATATATAAGTATCTACATTTGTGTTCACCATAGCAAACCACTAATCTTGTATGGTGACGGCAGACAGTAACAGGTGGCCACACACAACTCCCTCCCTTCCTCCCTCCTTCACTGGTTCAAGGCCAGATGCACTAACATTCCACCTTCAAGCATACTGTTTGTGTTATTATTACCTTATAAACACACATTATATATAAGTATCTACATGTTTTGTTAACCATAACTGTTCAACTAAGCCGGTATAGTGCCCAAAGAGCATAGTGGCCACCCTTACCCAGCATGACCATGTCATGCAGATGTCGCCACCTCCCTCACCAAAATGGCTTCTCCCAACACTCCTTTTGCTGTTATTACACTATATATACACTTTATATATAAGTATCTACCTTTGTGTTCACCATAACGAACCACTAAGTTGGTATGCTGAGTGGCAGTGGAAGCCAGTGGCAGCCCGCAACTGGTTGCCATTCCCTCCCTCTCTCACTTCACATGACTCGCCAACATTCTCCTCCCAACACACTGTTTTTGCTTTTATTCACTATATACAGACATTATATATAATTATCTGAATGTTCTGTTCACCATAGCAAACCATTAAGCTGGAATAGTGAGTCCAGACAGTAAAAGATGGTCACACAGAGTCAGTAGAAAAAGCTACCTCCATCTTCAGAGAGATTACTCCTCCCACTAAAGTGCTAATTATCACAACTATCCTGTTATTATCAGAATCCTGGTCATTTTTATCACAGTCAGGGGTCTTCTGTAATACTATCATCGCTAAATAATAGCATGTGCATATATATTTTGACATTTTTAGGCGATGCTGTGGTCACAAGCTGAACAGCAATGCTGTGAGCTCATGGTGCGTGTGCCAGCCTTGGTGGCTCACTCAGTACTGAGGCCCTCACATCCAGGAATGTTGCCCACGATTTGAAAAAAAAAATGCCGTCTGTTTACAAGAGCCCTGATGAAGGTGACATGAACCCTGTGTATCCGTGGGCCATTTAAATCTTGCGTAGTACTCCAACACGTCATATGACATGATGCGCACTTTTGGGTAAGTTACTCAACACGTCATATGACGTGTTGCTGTTTAAGGATTAACTACCCTGGTCACCACCAGGTGGTGGTCCTAGCACATACCAGGATGAAGTTGGCAGGTCACCGTAATTTGTGACAAGATCATTAGCACTTTGATGTGGGATACCTTATCCAAGAAATTATCCAAGTCTCACTCCACCTTTTCATGGTCAGCACAATCAGCTTGCACCCAAATGGTCTGGGTTCAATTCCTCGGCAGGACAAGATATTTGGGCATATTTCTTTACACCCTATACCTCTGTTCACCTTATGGTAAATAGGTGAACTACCTACCTGGGAGTTAGGAAGCTGTAAAGCATGGAAAACTACCAATTAAATTTTGAAAGTCTCTAATTGAGAAAACCACACTAAGTATATCTGAACTGGAGACGTCCACAAAACAGACTGAGCCATAAAAGGTGAGAGACATAGAAAACATTCAACAGACATGTAGCTTAATGATAATGCCACCAAAAATCCAGCATTGAATGTAATGAAACGCCATTTTCTGGGTGAGCCCCGGAGGCTCCCTGGAGCTTATCGGGCTAATGTATCTTATATTAGACCGGGACATTAGCTAAAGAGTTCAGACCTACCAGGGACCAGCGCCAGAACCTGGCCCTTTCAGAGAGGTTTCAGGGAGCAATGGCCCTGGAAAACCCCCTTGTGGTTGGGGTTTTCCTTATCTGCCATCGACCGGGGTTAGGCACCCAGAAACGTAGGCATAACAAAACAAACCCCACATGGTAAAAAACTATAACAAAAAAACGGATAGTGGTAGAAACTCTCTACAATCTCAAGGAAACAAGCAAACATCACACTTTACTAATGCGCCGATCATCCGCGCAGCCCTCCCCGGCCCGAGAGGGGAAGGGGGAAGCCCAGGACCGACTACCCCGGCTGCCTAGCTTCAGTTCAGAAGCTAAGCTTCAACCAACGTGAAAAAACCGCTGACCGGTGGGAGGGAGGGTTGCCAGGGGGAGCCTCCAGGGCTCACCCAGAAAATGGCGTTTCATTACATTCAACGCTGTTTTTTTGTGGAGAGCCCCTACGGCTCCCTGGAGCTTCTTACCCAAGAACTAGGAAAAGAAAGGGCTAACCCGGGAGGCGGCCGCCACAAACTCCGCAACGCGAAGCCGAAACAACAGGCTGCAACCTGCAACCCAAGGCAACAAGAACGCACAGGAGCAGACGCGCATAAAGAATGGCCAGCCAAGAACCTGTACGAACCTCAAATCCCTGCACCCGAAATGAGTCCTAGATGTCAACAATACAGCAGCAAAATCTGCAAACGTCCGAACAACACGGGCACAAGGACAGACCGCAGGCTGGAACACTGAAAAACTCTGCGGATGACCTGGAAGACCCAAGCCCTGAAACAGGGAACGAGGGGAACCGAACAACTCAAAGCTCATCCCCCAGACACGGTACGCAGGAAACGGCAAAAAGCACAACCGGACAACACAGGATGCACCCCAGGCCAAACCAATCAAACATCAATAACCCAAGAACCCCTCCTGAAAGCCACCGTCTCGACCGTCGCCAGAACGGAGAAAGGCTGCAAACATACAAACCTACCACCAGTGCCAAAGAGCAGAAATCTGAACCGAAGGGGCTACCACAAACTGAGGAGAAGATGGGAAGGCACCCCGATCAAGGACCAGGATGGCTCAGGCGACGCATGAGCAGGCCGGAGGTGAAACAAAACATGAGAAAGTGTACAAAACGGGGCAGATGTGACGTCCACCCCGAACGTAAGCCGGAGTGGCTCCGCCAGCGCCGCACAAAACGAGGCGACAGTAAGAAACATTAAATAACTGTAGTCCTGAAAACCCAAGAAAGGACAAGACAACCCGATGCGAAGGAGAAGACAACCTACGAAGAGCAAGAAAAAGTGCATATTAACACCAGATATGACATATTGTCGCCGAGACAAAGCTCGCAGGTAGGACACCATCAACAAAGCCACCTGATCACCACAGAGATGGTGATACCTGCGTCAAAAAAACAGACACAAAGAGCTGAGGAGAAGGCCGAACCAGTCACGTACAGGACCGATCCGACCTGTCGAAAGAGGCGGAGATGTGGGAAAAACGCTCCGGGTTCGGACACCTATCAAGCAGCTTCTGAAAATAAAGCTTGGCCGGCCACCAAGGAACCATAAGGACTACTTTCTTGGGAATGGGCTCCAACCCGAAGCAACAGCTGGACCGGGAGAAGAGGAACAGGTACCCTCACCTCAACCAGTCCTGCCGAAAGGCATCCACCGTGAACGCCTCGCAGGCGGGTAAGGGCGTCACATAAAATGGGCAACGCCTAGACAACGCCGACTCGAAGATGTCCATGGCCAGGAGTCCATACGTCTGACAGAGCCAACGAAACGAGTCGGCGACAACTGGCCAATCCTCAAACAGAGGAATGAAACGAGACAGCTGTCCGCCAGGATGCAGGACACACCCCGGACATTAACCTCATGGTTAGCCAAACCCCGAGAATCCAGCAAACGAGCCACTCTAAGGAACCAACCCCAAAAGTCAACACCTAAGAGAAACCCTGTGGTTCCGGAAACGAACCGCCAGAGAACAGTCCAAATGGAGCTGAATGGTAGAGCACCGAGAGACCCATACCTTCCGAAGCACAAACCAGACAGCCACGAACTCCCGAACCGTGCTGTGAGCTCGACGGACGGACAGACCCCCACCATCCCTGGCCGACCTGGTGAGCACTGGTCACAAAGCCCCAGCCGAGATATGACCCGTCCGTGAACACATCGAGCGAAGGCTTGGGGAGGTGCCAAGGCACGGAACCCCGAAAACCCAAAAGAGGAAGTTGGTGACGCAGCACCAACACAAGATCCCTGGAGTAACGAACCCAAAGATTGCAAGAGAGGCGGAAGGGGAGTCTCCGAAGGAACCAAACAGACGCCGAAGCCAAACCTGATCCCGCGGGCACACCAGCACATCGAAGTTCAGACAACTGCTCAAGCAACCGCTGAGCAACCCGGGACCCCCCTCATGAACAGCCAAAGGCGGGACCACAGCTGCCGCAACACTTCTGGAGGGAAAGACAAGGAGCGGCCCTAGAGCCCTAAACAAGGACCAGCCAGGTCCGAACCCGGGATGGAAACAGATGGAATGGCCTTCAGATTACCAGGAAACCAAACCCAGCGATCTGGAAAGAATCACACCTCTGGCAAACAGACAAGCGGACCGACTGGGAGCCCACATCAGCCAGTCGTCGAGGTAGGCAGGACACCGAATCCCAAGCAGACTCGGACAGGGCACCAAGATTCGGCAAAGATGCAAAAATACACCAAGTACCAATTACAAAATACGGAAAAGCAACAAAAGCGGCAAGCATGAAGACCCCACCACCAACTGTGCCAGTCCCGGAAAACTGGAGAGGACCATGCCAAGAATTGACCTGGAGGTCCAGGGCCACCATCCAGGCACCCGGCCCCAACAGAAGCCAGACAAAAGACAACAGTCCTCCAATGAGGGCATAGAATCCAGGGCGCAGACTGAAGAAGTCCAGAAGAATGGCACATTTGACAGGCCCATGTCTGAAAAGAGCAGACGGGAACACCAGAAGAATGGGGTGGAATGACTACGTCCAATGCACCCACTAAGATGACATGACGAAGTGCAGGGAAAGAAGCCCACCCCGCTAGCCCTGAACCCCCCAAAGGAGGAGAAGCCATCCACCACCGCCACCAGAGGTCGGAAGACAACCAAAAGCGCCCACTAACTGCGGGACCATGCGAGAGTCAACAGAGCAAGCTGCTCCCCCAGCGCCCCGTCAACAGAAGGGAACAGAGCCCCTTCCGAAAGAAAAAGTATACATACACATACATGTATATACACATCATGCATATACACATACAAATACATATACACATACACACAAGGTATGTTACACACACGTGTGTATGCACATATGTGCACACATACATACCGTGAAAAGAAAATTACAAGCCGCCGACCAGTGGGCAGAGAGCACCACGCTGGCCAGGCAAAGAAGGCACAAAACTGCATCAAAAGGCCCACCTCGACAACAAAACCTCAAAGTCCCAGCATGATTACAACATGTGCCAAGACCCAAAATGATCAGTCTGCAAGCCAGGAAGACCTCGGAACTCCAGAAGGCAGAACCGGGTCACACACGAGGAAACAAAACCTCCTGAACCCACAAAGGGGGCCGAAGAGGAAGAAACCTCCGGAACGAAACCAAAGAACCCAAAGGAACCCGGAATCAAAACAGGGGGAGCCCAAACCACCACATTTGCCGGCGGAGATACACCACAGAAGGCAAAGCACAGCCCCCAGACAGAAACCCCCAGGGAAACGGTCAAAACCGACCAAAACCGAGGGGCAAGGTATGAGAGCAAGCATAACAGCCAGGGATACAGCCCAAACCCAAGGGCCAGGACAAAAACAGGCCCAAAACAGACAAAATGGAAAACCCGGTGTAAAATCAACACTCAAACATTCTCAGAGGAACAGGAAACGGGCAGAAAACACCAGAAAAGCAAAGACACGACAACAGGAGAATAACACCCTTGAAAAAAGGTGAAAACTCACCCCAGACACTCGCTCGCACACCCATGCGCATGTAAACAAACCGCAATGCCGCCCTGGTGTCCACGCCAGAAAACTGGCAGAAGAAAATGGACACCAGAACAGAGGGCTGTGACTGACGCAAAACATACGAAAACACGCCAGCAAAAGTGGGAAGCAAGCAGACTGGAAGGGTGAAAAACTCCGCCCAAAACCAGAAAACCCAGGCAGGGGCAAACCGCCACAGAGCTGCTAGCAGGCATCCCCCACAGCCCTGAGAACCTGCAACAGAGGCCCCGGGGCAGAGCTGTCCTCCAAGCCCTCCGCCCTTAAAGAAAAGGAAGAGTCCATGGGAAAGGCAGCAAGAAAGGGCCGCTGGTAAGACCCAGAAGCCTTGGCAGGAGGAACAGGCTCGAAAACCTCCGTCCCCAACCCGAACGGGGGTTCCCCGAAAACCGCCCGAGTCTCGGCCCAGCTAAGCCCCGCCCCGACCCCGAAACCCGCAGATGGTCCGGAGCCGGGAACAGGGAGGGAAAGGGGCGAACAGCATCTAACCAAAACGGGGCAGCCTCAGGGCATCCGAGTGGGAACCAACCTAGCGTGTTGCAGCAACCTAACCTAGCTTGCAACACGGATGCCGCCTGCACTCTGAACAGTAATAACGTCAGGAGAGTACTAGAGAACAAGCAGAGAATCTCTCTTGCAAGACTCCGGGTCAAGGTGTCAGTGACCCAACAGGCAGCATGACGGAGGTAAAAGTGGCGACTGTGACCCGGAGACAAGGGCACAGCAACCAACGATCCTGTACAAGACGGGTTGGAACCCTGAAGACACATTTAATAGTCCACCGAGCCCAGACAGGGGGTTTCCAGGGCGTATAGGCTGACTGCTACGGGAAGCCCGGGCAAGGTGTTGCTAACCGGTTAAGAAACCCAAAAATACCAAGAGGGTAGAGGATAGCACTGAAAATCTCTGCAACGTGTACAAGCACGGGGGGCCTAGCAGAGGGCCACCAAACACTACCAGTGGAACTATAGCCACACTAGGCAGACCCCCCACCAGGCACAAAAATAAAAACAAAAGAAAAACCCTGCAAAAGTACACCGTCTCCAGAGGCAACAGGAACCGGTCGCCGCTTAGGTGGCAGGTCGCGCAACACCTTGACGCCCTAACCAGCACAATACCAGTCCCTACCCAGGGCCAAACAAGGGTCCCAAGCCCCAGCTGGCCCCCAAGGGCGAGGCAAATGCCGAGCAGCAAGAACCTCTATGGGAATGGTTCCCGAACGCCCCAGGGAAGATAACTCTGTCACACTGGAGCAGTACTCACAGGGCACTTAGGGAAGTAAGCCACTAAGCGCATGCAGCCCTGGCACTGATGAGGTACTCCTGGCCACCGCACAACACAACACACGGCTGTGAACGCCACGAAAGGCAAACACTGCCTAGAAAACTGAGGCCAGAGAAGCGTCTATCCCGATTGACATTAGCTTGTGAACTGAAGCTAGGCAGCCGGCACGGTAGGTCCGGGGCTTCCCCTCCCCCTCTCGAGGTGGGGAGGGCTGCGCGGACGATTGGCGGTGCAGTAAAGTGTGATGTTTACTTGTTTGCTTGTTTCCTTGGGATTGTAGGGACTTTCTACCTCTCTGTTCGGCTTTTTGTTTTAGTTTTTTACTATGTGGGGTTTGTTTTGTTTTGCCTACCTTTCTGGGTGCCTAATCCCGGTCGATGGCAGATAAGGAAAACCTCAACCACAAGGGGGTTTTCCAAGGCCATTGCTCCCTGAAACCTTTCTGAAGGGGCCAGGTTCTGGCGCTGGTCCCTGGTAGGTCTGAACTCCTAATATAACATACATTAGCCTGATAAGCTACAGGGAGCCGTAGGGGCTCCCCACAGAAAATTTATTTTTTATGAAAGTACATTATTGTTACAAGTTTTATGTCAGTGTGATGAAACTTTTTAAGATATTGCAAGGCAACTTATGATAAAAAATAAAATATACTTCACTCAATGAATATCTAAATAAAAAGAAACAAAAGTTAAAACTTACCAAATCGGAAGCCTTCATTTGGAGGAACATCCTCCTCTTGTGGTTCTATGGGTAAGGCACATCCATCAGTTGGGATAGTCTGAGACACTTCTGGCCGTATTTCCTCTGTTAAAACAATAGGGTTTAAATTTTTTTAAAAGTCCAAAATTTGTTAAAATAACATCCATATCTATAAGAGACTTCTGTGTCTGTCTGTCTGTCTGTCCGAGGATGGAGACCAGACACTTGGGGCTAGCCACACCCAGCTTTGCAAGACAATACATGGGAGGGCAGGGGTGTGGGAGTGTCATAGGCCAGTTGGGGGTTGCCCCAAATGTAAGGAAGAACAATCGACAATCATTTTAATATTTCAAAGGTTCCCTTGTGCAAGAAATGTGGTTTTAATAATGAATGAAAGGTGGTTTTATAATGCATAGGCCATAATGAAAGGTGGTTTTATAATGCATAGGCCATAATGAAAGGTGGTTTTATAATGCATAGGCCATAATGAAAGGTGGTTTTATAATGCATAGGCCATTATGAAAGGTGGTTTTATAATGCACAGGCCATAATGAATGGTTTTATAATGCAAGCCCATAATGAATGGTGGTTTTATAATGCATAGGCCATAATGAAAGATGGTTTTAAAGATAGATTAAAAATTATGATTGAGGACTTGCTAAGGAATTATGAAGGAAAGTTCTTAAACTAGACCATGGAGATGAAGGTCTCAGGAATGAATTTTGCAATATAAAGGAATTATTTTCCGGTAGGATAACAAAACTACCAGCTTGACTGATAAGGTAAAGAGAGGGATGGAACAAATCAAAGAACTAGTGAAAGAAAATCAGATATGGAAAATGAAGAGGGGTGAATTTGAAGAAATTATCAGGAAAATAGACTCACAAGGAGAACAGCTCAGAATAACCCTACAGGCTAGTCCAAACATAGTTAGGCAAGGATATGCTAAGAGAAACTTCATTGACAGCTCAAATAGAGAAGGTTAACAAAGGATTGGAAAATTGCAGGGTGGAAATAAAAGGGACATATGTGCAAGTTGTAAAAGAGAAAGAAACAATCAAAGAAGTATTTGGAATTCCAAAATAGAAATAAGCAACAAGAAACAGACATTAGACAAGAAAACAGAAAAGAACTGGTTATCAACCATAAATTAGTGCAAAACACTGCAGATAAAAGCAATTCCCCTATAATTTTTGGGTGTTTAGAAAAGGAAATACCATCTAGGATAGAGAAAGCAGCAGAAGAGGATAAAATAATTGAGAAAATAGTAGGTTTAGGAGAAGGCCTCACAACATTGAAAATATTGTTGATTTTATGGACAAACATGAAAAAAACAAGAATCACCCCTTACGGGTCATATTTAACCCGTGGGCAGTGCCACTGACTATATCATGCAACATTCAGGTATGCATAAAAAATTAAATTCTAAAAATTAAATTCCTTTCATTTGTAGGAGAGTACAAGGTCTAGAGAGACATAGAAGCAGCATTGATAAATGTTGAAAAACAACCTGGAACTTTATAAGAAATATAAATGTACTATTGGAAATGTGTATAAAACACAAGTGTGTGTATGAAACATTATTGGAACCAGGTGGTTGGACACAAATGTATGAGCTGTTTCGGTCACTTGGTCCTGGGCAGGGTTCGAGGACAGTCAAGTTGTTGCTTGTGTGAAGTGTGATGGTCTCCTACAATAATAATAAGTCAGGAAGAGGAGATGGAGGTGGTAGAGATGGTGGTGGTAGATATGGTGGAAGAGGAGATAGTGGTGGTAGCGATGGTGATAGGGGATAGTGGTGGTAGATATCGTGGAAGATGAGATAGTGGTTGTAGAGATAGTGGAAGAGGAGATAGAGATGGTGGAAGATGAGA
Source organism: Procambarus clarkii (assembly GCF_040958095.1). Classification (NCBI taxonomy): domain Eukaryota; kingdom Metazoa; phylum Arthropoda; class Malacostraca; order Decapoda; family Cambaridae; genus Procambarus; species Procambarus clarkii. The sequence continues at coordinate 16,268,330 of NC_091212.1, read as the reverse complement.
AAGTAGTGGTGGTACAGATGGTGGAAGAGGAGATAGTGGTGGTACAGATGGTGGAAGAGGAGATAGTGGTTGTAGAGATGGTGGTAGGGGATAGTGATGAAAGAGGATAGTGGTGGTAGAAATGGTGGAAGAGGAGATAGTGGTGGTAGAGATAGTTGTAGGGGATAGAGGTGGTAGAGATGGTGGAAGAGGATAATAGTGGTGGTAGAGATGAAGGAAGAGGAAATGGAGGTGGTAGAGATGGTGGTAGGGAATAGTGGTGGTAGAGATGGTGGAAGAGGAGATAGTGGTAATTACCTAAGTGTAGTTACAGGATGAGAGCTACGCTCGTGGTGTCCCGTCTTCCTAGCACTCTTTGTCATATAATGCTTTGAAACTACTGACGGTCTTGGCCTCCACCACCTTCTCACCTAACTTGTTCCAACCGTCTACCACTCTGTTTGCGAAAGTGAATTTTCTTATATTTCTTCAGCATCTGTGTTTAGCTAGTTTAAATCAATGACCCCTTTTTCTTAAAGTTCCAGGTCTCAGGAAATCTTCCCTATCGATTTTATCAATTCCTGTTACTATTTTGCATGTAGTGATCATATCACCTCTTTTTCTTGTCTTCTAGTTTTGGCATATTTAATGCCTCTAACCTCTCCTCATAGCTCTTGCCCTTCAGTTCTGAGAGCCACTTAGTAGCAAGTCTTTGCACCTTTTCCTGTTTGTTGATGTGCTTCTTAAGATATGGGCACCACACAACCGCTGCATATTCTAGCTTTGGCCTAACAAAAGTCGTGAACAATTTTTTTAGTATATCGCCATCCATGTATTTAAAAACAATTCTGAAGTTAGAAAGCGTGGCATAGGCTCCTCGCTCAATATTCTTTATGTGGTCGTTAGGCGATAGTTTTCTATCTAGAACCACCCCTAGATCTCTTTCTTTATCAGAATTCTTTAAAGATTTCTCACATAATATATAGGTTGTATGGGGTCTATGTTCTCCTATTCCACATTCCATAACATGACATTTATTAACATTAAATTCCATTTGCCAAGTGGTGCTCCATATACTTATTTTGTCCAGGTCTTCTTGAAGGGCATGACAATCATCTAAGTTTCTTATCTTTCCTATTATCTTAGCATCATCAGCAAACATGTTCATATAATTCTGTATACCAACTGGTAGATCATTTATGTAGAAAATAAACATCACTGGTGCAAGAACTGAACCTTGTGGTACTCCACTTGTGACATTTCTCCAGTCCGATACATTGCCTCTGATTACTGCCCTCAGTTTTCTATGAGTCAGAAAATTTTTCATCCATGTTAAAAGCTTACCTGTCACTCCTCCAATATTTTCCAGTTTCCAGAACAACCTCTTATGTGGAACTCTGTTGAAAGCCTTTTTTAGGTCCAGATAGATGCAGTCAACCCAACCATCTCTTTCCTGTAATATCTTTTTTTTTTTTTTTTTGAGATATATACAAGAGTTGTTACATTCTTGTACAGCCACTAGTACGCGTAGCGTTTCGGGCAAGTCCCTGGAATACGATCCCCTGCCGCGAAGAATCGTTTTTTCATCCAAGTACACATTTTACTGTTGCGTTAAACAGAGGCTACAGTTAAGGAATTGCGCCTAGTAAATCCTCCCCGGCCAGGATACGAACCCTTGACATAGCGCTCGCGGAACGCCAGGCGAGTGTCTTACCACTACACCACGGAGACTGCTACCTCTGTGGCTCTGATCATAGAAACTGAGTAAATTCGATACACAGGATCTTCCAGATGGGAAACCATACTGTCTGTCTGATATTATATCATTTCTCTCCAGGTGTTCTACCCATTTAGTTTTGATTAGTTTTTCCAATACTTTCACTATTACACTTGTCAATGATACAGGTCTATAATTGAGGGGGTCTTCCCTGCTGCCACTTTTGTAGATTGGAACTATATTAGCCTGTTTCCACACGTCTGCTACGATTCCTGTACACAGGGATGCCTGAAAGATCAGGTGAAATGGAATGCTGAGCTCAGATGCACATTCTCTCAGAACCCATGGTGAAACTCCATCTGGGCCAGCTGCTTTGTTCCTCCCGAGCTCCTTTAGCATATTTTCCACTTCATCTCTAGACACCTCTATCCGCTCTATGTTGTTCTCTGGAATTCTTATTGTGTCTGGTTCTCTAAAGATTTCATTTTGTACAAACACACTTTGGAACTTTTCATTTAATGTTTCACACATTTCCTTTTCATTTTCCGTGAATCTGTTTCCCATTTTAAACCTCTGGATATTATCCTTTACCTGCAATTTGTTGTTTATGAATTTGTAGAATAGGCCCGGTTCTGTTTTACATTTATCCGCTATACCTTTTTCAATATGTCTTTCTGCCTCTCTCCTTACTGCCATATGGTTATTTCTCGCATCTTTGTATCGCTGATATGTTTGGGGGTTTGGCCTCTTCCTATACTGATTCCATTTTTGTGTCTTTTGGTCTCTTGCCCTCTCACAATTTCTGTTGAACCAATCCTGTTTTCTGGCCCTGCATCTCTGTTTTGGTATGAATGTTTGGTATGAATGAGTGGTGGTAGAGATGGTGGAAGAGGAGATAGTGATAGTAGAGGTGGTGGAAGAGGATAACAGTGGTAGTAGAGATGGTGGAAGAGGATAATAATGGTGGTAGAGATGGTGGTAGGGAATAGTGGTGGTAGAGATGGTGGAAGAAGTTATAGTGGTGGTAGAGATTGTGGAGAGGAGATAGTGGTAGTAAATATGGTGGAAGAGGAGATAGTGGTGGTAGAGATGGTGGAAGAGGAGATAGTGGTGGTACAGATGGTGGAAGAGGAGATAGTGGTGGTACATATGGTGGAAGAGGATATAGTGGTGGTAGAGATAGTGGAAGAGGAGATAGTGGTGGTAGAGATGGTGGTAGAGGAGATAGTGGTGGTACATATGGTGGAAGAGGAGATAGTGGTGGTACATATGGTGGAAGAGGAGATAGTGGTGGTAGAGATGGTGGAAGAGGATATAGTGGTGGTAGAGATGGTGGAAGAGGAGATAGTGGTGGTAGAGATGGTGGAAGAGGAGATAGTGGTGGTAGAGATGGTGGAAGAGGAGATAGTGGTGGTAGAGATGGTGGAAGAGGAGATAGTGGTGGTAGAGATGGTGGAAGAGGAGATAGTGGTGGTAGAGATGGTGGAAGAGGAGATAGTGGTGGTAGAGATGGTGGAAGAGGAGATAGTGGTGGTAGAGATGGTGGAAGAGGAGATAGTGGTGGTAGAGATGGTGGAAGAGGAGATAGTGGTGGTAGAGATGGTGGTAGAGGAGATAGTGGTGGTAGAGATGGTGGAAGAGGAGATAGTGGTGGTAGAGATGGTGGTAGAGGAGATAGTGGTGGTAGAGATGGTGGTAGAGGAGATAGTGGTGGTACATATGGTGGAAGAGGAGATAGTGGTGGTAGAGATGGTGGAAGAGGAGATAGTGGTAATAGAGATAGAAGAGATTATATATATATATATATATATATATATATATATATATATATATATATATATATATATATATATATATATATATATATATATATATATATATATACATACATACATACATACATACATATATGTCTCATTGAATATGACTGCATATTCTGTATTTACTATCGTCTTCTATCCCTCTAACTATTTTTCTAGCATCAGGGCTTAGCTGAAAGAGGAGTTCTCCAAAACTCATGTTCGTTATTTTAAGGTGAAGAAAAAAGTGAATTACTATAGAATGTATTATACTATATTTATACAATTTGCAAAACGTTTTGAACCTCCATGGTTCATTTTCAAGTGAAAAGAAATTACATATCTCGTTCAATTTATACCAGTACAGGGTCAGGTGATAAAACAAGTAGAATAACGGAAAAGGCAAGGGGATAAATGGGGAACGAAGCATATACAAAGATTAATCAGGTGCCGGTCGGCCGGAGCGGACAGCACGCTGGACTTGTGATCCTGTGGTCCTGGGTTCGATCCCAGGCGCCGGCGAGAAACAATGGGCAGAGTTTCTTTCACCCTATGCCCCTGTTACCTAGCAGTAAAATAGGTACCTGGGTGTTAGTCAGCTGTCATGGGCTGCTTCCTGGGGGTGGAGGCCTGGTCGAGGACCGGGCCGCAGGGACACTAAAAAGAAATCATCTCAAGATAACCTCAAGATCTCAAGATAAAGTGTAATAGGCCTGTTATGTTGAGCAGTGTCTTCTGTGATGGCATCGTTATATTCTGGTCTTATCCGTACTCTCATGGTGGGTAGAGTAAATAGTTCCGTGATTTGGGTGCTCATGGTAGGTTGTTCTATTCTTATGTGAATTGCTTCAAGAATTTGTAATCTTCTTTCATCTTGGGTTTTGTCTATTATACAGGTATTTTTGTTCAACATTTCTCTTGTTAGGGTGATGTCATGGGCTTGTCTCATGTGATTCCTGGGGGCACAGGATTGAAGATGACAGGTCAAACGCCTCGTCAGCTTGGTCGACGTCATACCAATGTACATAGATTAAAGGTTACATCCTTCGTGGGAGCAAGTGTACATGTATACAATGCTTGGCTGCTGTAGAAAGTTCTCCGTCAGCTTTGGGCTGTTTTTAATAAGGAGGTCGGTAGTCTTCTTTGTTTTATAGAATATGATCAGGTCTATGTTTTGGTCAGGAATAGTGCTTTTTACTCCTTTACGAATTATTTCCTTCATTATTCTTTCTTCTTTTTTATGTTCACTATGCACAGAAGATTTGTAATATAATTTTATTGGAGGTGTTGTGGTTTCTGTACTAGGTTCAGGCTTGTACCATCGGTCCAGGTGTCTTCTTATAGCGGTGTTTATTTCCGTGTTGCTATATCTGTTGTTCACCAGTACCCGAGTTATTCTTTCAAACTCTCTACTTACATTGCTCCATTTGGAGCAGTGTGTAAGCGCTCGACGAATATAAGCATTGAGGACAATGATTTTGTATCTTTAAGGGCACTCACTCTTACCGTTCAGGCATAATCCTATGTTGGTAGGTTTTGTATATACGCTGGTGCTTAACACTTTGGCGTGCCCCGCCCGCCACCCCTCAACTGTGCGATTTGGGTCCCAGAGTTTCACGGGAGCGCGCGTTAATTCCGAATAGTGTATACTCTCTTCAACTTTGTCACCTTAATTTTCGTCCTACGAGATTAAATTTGGTATCATTGTGTTCACAATAGAATTCTCTACAGCACTAAATGCATATAAACTCCAAAAGCCTGGCTAATTACCCGCAGCAAACAGAGAAAGTGCGAACGAGTTACCGAGGAGCGCGCAAAAGTGATAAAATGTGTTCACTCTTTTCATTCTGGTTACCTCAATTTTCGTCCTAGGTCTTTCATTTTGGTATCAATGGGTTCACAATAGAATTCTCTAGAGAAACATTAGCATATAAAATAAAAAACCTGGTCACGCTCCACCCGCTGACGAGTTGAAGACAGGCCATGCGTTAACCGCGAGTGAGCGCCCAGACGCCTTCCAACTACACTCCCAATTCCTGCCCACAAATGTTTAGTATTTAGTATTTTAGTATATGTAGTATTATAGTTTAGTATTTTTTGTGTAGTAGTTGTACATCACATAAGCATTGTAGATAGCCATTTGCACAAAATAGATGGTCATTTTCTTCATCCATTTCTGAGTTTTCCTTATGAAGTGATAATATTTGATCATTTGGTCAAAGTGATCAACACCTTTCATGTTTGTATTGTAGTCACAGATTGCATTCGGCTTGTTGACAGTTACCAAACAGTCCCCCCCCCAAAAAAAACGATAAAAACCTGATTTTTGGCAATTATTTTAGTGGATGATGCAATGTTGCGTCATCCCCGAGATTACCGACAGTAAACGGATGACGTAATGCTGCGTCATGCCCGGACTAAAGTGTTAAAGAGTTTCCTGTTTTTGTTATTATTACATCTAAGAAAGGCAGACTGTTATTTTCACTATTTTCATGTGTAAATCGGAGTACTGACTCTCTCTCTCTAGATGGCTTTTTAGATCAATTAGTTCCGCTGAGTCTTATACTATGACGAATTTGTCGTCTACATAACAGCAGTATACAGTTAGTTTTTGTTTACTACTGAAGACTCTGTCTGCGATGGTTCCCATGTAAAAATTAGCGAATAACACTCCTCAGGGGGAGCCCATTGCTACTCAGTCTATTTGTAGATACATGTCCCTTTTCGAACTGATGAAAAGAGCTTCCTTTGTACATGCCTTGAGAAGGCTCTTCAAATGTGGCTCGGGTATGTCTAATTTGGGAGTGCTCTCGTCTCTGTATACTCTGTCCAGTATCATTTCTATGGTTGTGTCGACTGGGACGTTGGTAAACAGAGATTTGATGTCCAGGGAAGCAATGATTCCATCGGGATGTGTAGTTTTGATTAATTCTAGGAAATCTGCTGATGATTGTTGACTATAGTTCCTTGGAGTGTATGGAGTTAGGAGTTCATTAAGTCTTTTTGTCAGGTGATAGGTTGGAGTTGGTATTTGGCTGATTATTGGACGTAGTGGGTTACCAAGTTTGTGTGTCTTAACATTGCCACAAGCATGTCCTAAGCCATAGTTACCCTGGAGTTTAGTGAAATGAACACTACCTTTCTTTGCGTTGATTGCAGTAATAGTTTTGTTCACTTTTCGTTTGAGGTCTTCCACAGGGTTCCTCGTGATTCATTGAAATTTGGTGTCATCACTAAGGATATCGCTAATTTTGTTCATGTATTCTTGGGTTGGAATCAACACATATGCTGTTGTCTTATTGGCTTATCTTATTGTTACATCTTCCAGCTTTTTAAGTTGTTTTGCAGCTTCTTTGAATCATGGGGTTAAGATTGTTGATGAGTATGTTTCTCGTTTTTTCCCGGCTTCTGTTAGTAGTTCAGCCTGAAATGTGTCAGTGGTGATGACTTTTTTGTTGTCTTCTAGCTTATGGATGTCGTCCAGAAGCATTTCGATTTCCAGGCGTTTTTGATGCATCATTGGTTTAGATATGAATTGACAATTTAGACCAAGATTTAAGAGGTATCGTTGGTCCTGGGTTAGGTCATAAGAAGTCAGGTTAATGTAGCAATCTTTAGGACGAGGGATCTTTAACTGTCCACCGTTTAAGGCTGTTAACTTATGGAGTGTCTTCATTTCTACACGAGTAACATAAACAACATTATTAACATTAACCACAACATAAAACTCGTGTAGAAACGAAGACGAAGTAAGTTAACAGCCCTAAACGGTGGACAGTTAAAGATCCCTCATCCTAAAGATGGCTACATTAACCTGACTTCTTATGATCTTACCCAGAGCGGCCGAAACATTCATCTTTCTTTCCAATTTCTTTGTGGATTTTCCGCATAAATAAATAAATAAATAAATATATATATGTTAGTATATTTTGGTAGCAGTCTTTCTTGTAAACATATGTTGTTGAATATGACCGAAAACTTAAGATTAATAATTCTAACACAAATTTTCTCAATATTTCTTTTTTTTTTTTCACTGTCGGTGGTAATGGAAATATCAATTCTCCAAAATTCCTTTTTATTTATGGTCTGACACCTGAACGCATTTCGTAATAGCTTATTACATTACGAAACGAAACCATTACGAAACGCGTTCAGGCGTCAGACCATATATATCAATGAATTTTGGAGAATTGATATTTCCACTACCACCGACAGTGAAGAAAAACATAAGAAATACTGAGAAAATTAGTGTTAGAATTATTATTCTTACCTTGTCAGTCATTTTATATATATATATATATATATATATATATATATATATATATATATATATATATATATATATATATATATATATATATATATATATATATATATTTTATTAAATATGACCGAAAAAGTAAGATTAATAATTCTAACACGAATTTTCTCAATCTTTCGTACATTATGCTTCACTGTTGGAGGTAAATCAAAAATCACTTCTCCAAAATTCATTTTTATTTCTAGTCTGACGCGACACGGGCGCGTTTCGTAAAACTTATTACATTTTCAAAGACTTCACAAATACACAACTGATTAGAACTTGCGTTTCCCTGATTTTATATCTACATTTGAGTGAGGTGGGAAGGGTGATGTGGCATTACATTTGAGTAAGGTGGGAAGGATGATGTGGCATTAGAGGATATTAATAGGGTATTAAAAGTATCAACACAAGACAGAACACGAAACAATGGATATTGAATAGAAGTGTTTGTAGAAAGCCTATTGGTCCATATTTCTTGATGCTTCTATATTGGAGCGGAGTCTTGAGGTGGGTAGAATATAGTTGTGCAATAATTGGCTGTTGATTGCTGGTGTTGACTTCTTGATGTGTAGTGCCTCGCAAACGTCGAGCCGCCTGCTATCGCTGTATCTATCGATGATTTCTGTGTTGTTTACTAGGATTTCTTAGAAATCCTAGTAAACAACACAGAAATCATCGATAGATACAGCGATAGCAGGCGGCTCGACGTTTGCGAGGCACTACACATCAAGAAGTCAACACCAGCAATCAACAGCCAATTATTGCACAACTATATTCTACCCACCTCAAGACTCCGCTCCAATATAGAAGCATCAAGAAATATGGACCAATAGGCTTTCTACAAACACTTCTATTCAATATCCATTGTTTCGTGTTCTGTCTTGTGTTGATACTTTTAATACCCTATTAATATCCTCTAATGCCACATCATCCTTCCCACCTTACTCAAATGTAATGCCACATCACCCTTCCCACCTCACTCAAATGTAGATATAAAATCAGGGAAACGCAAGTTCTAATCAGTTGTGTATTTGTGAAGTCTTTGAAAATGTAATAAGTTTTACGAAACGCGCCCGTGTCGCGTCAGACTAGAAATAAAAATGAATTTTGGAGAAGTGATTTTTGATTTACCTCCAACAGTGAAGCATAATGTACGAAAGATTGAGAAAATTCGTGTTAGAATTATTAATCTTACTTTTTCGGTCATATTTAATAAAATATGTCTACAGGAAAGACTGCTACCAAAATATACTAATATATATATATATATATATATATTATAAACTTGTAAAATACTGTACAGTACTTCATAAAGTTAAATATAAATGCATATAAAATTCTCATTTAATACATATGCAATATATTAAACAATCTATGTTCACTTATTACAAAAATATTTTACTATTATTATGCATTGTTTATCATTGAATAAAAACCCTGCGATCAGGAAGATTTACTAACATGCATTATCTATAGGATAAACTCTTTCTTGTTACTTAATATATCTAAATTAAAATTTACATAAAATACATTAAACAAAAACTATGAATACCAGCTACCTGTTGGTGCAGTGATGGTGGTGGTGGAGGATGCACTAATAATTGTAGTAGTAGTAGTAGTAGTAGTTAGGAATGTAGGGAGGGTAGTTAAGTCATCAGTGGTAGAGGACACAAATAAGGTAGGGTGAGGGGTTGACTCAAACTCTTCTTCCGCCACATCTGGGACTGTGGGTTGTTCAGCAATGATGGGAAAATCTTCATAGTCACTAACGTTGGCTCTCACCCCTTCTTGCCCTGTAGTTCAGAGGCCATCATTCACAGAAACAAGCACAAACAAAAAGCAGAATTAGCACCAATGCAATGCAGATGTTCAAAGAAAACTGCCCTTGTGTGGACCTGTTTGTTTAGTGAGTCAGTCTACACGAATTGTATATTGCTTAAACCAACTAACAAAATTACTGTCAAACTAGGCTAGGGCATATTAATACTTTGCCCGGCCTGGCGCGTGTCGCCCAGCACACCCCAAGGTGGGCCGAGCGTTTCGCATTAGCGTGCAACCACACTAAAATGTGTATAATCTTTTCAGCTATCTCACCTCAATTTTTGTGCTACGTCATTCATTTTGGTATCAAATTGTTTGCAATAGAATTCCCTAAAGGTATATATATGCATATAAGGTCAAAAAGTCTGGCTTGCCACCTGCAGCAAATCCAAAAATAGGCTGAGCGTTATTCCGTGAGCGAGCACCCGCACTAAAATGTTTATGATCTTTTCAGTGTTCTTACCTCAATTTTCGTGTTACGTCACTCATTTTTGTTTCAAATTGTTTGCAATAGAATGATCTAAGGGAATATATGCATATAAGGTAAAAAAAGCCTGGGACGTCACCCGCAGCAAACCCGAAAATCGGCTGAACGTTACTGGTGAGCGAGCACCCGCAGTAAAATGTGAATAATCTTTTCAGTTTTCTTACCTCAATTTTCATGCTACGTCTTTCATTTTGGTGTCAAATTGTTTGCAATAGAACTTTCTAAAGGGAAATATGCATATAAGGTCAAAAAGCCTGGCTTGCCACCCGCAGAAAACCCAAAAATCAGCTGAGCATTACCCATGAGCGCACACCCACCCGCACTCAAATGTTTATACTCTTTTCAATTTTCTTACCTCAACTTTCGTCCTACATTGTTCATTCTGGTAACAAATTGTTTGCAACCAAAAGATGCACATTTTAACTAGTCCCATAGGGGCCTCGTAGCATGGTGGATAGCGCGCAGGACTCGTAATTCTGTGGCGCGGGTTCGATTCCCGCACGAGGCAGAAACAAATGGGCAAAGTTTCTTTCACCCTGAATGCCCCTGTTACCTAGCAGTAAATAGGTACCTGGGAGTTAGTCAGCTGTCACGGGCTGCTTCCTGGGGGTGGAGGCCTGGTCGAGGACCGGGCCGCGGGGACACTAAAAAGCCCCGAAATCATCTCAAGATAACCTCAAGATATTGATTGGGGAAAAATAGATTTTAAACAAATATTTTAATTTTGGACTCAGCGTGTGTTCTCGCCCAGTTTGAGTACAGTATATTCATATACTGACGCATTATAAGTTATCGGCCAGGCAAAGTGTTAAATGATAAAATGGTAAAGCAATATATGAATTAAGCAGTAAATGACTATATTTATGCTTAGTATCTAAATTACCATGCAAAACAAAAATACTAGTAAAAGCATGGAGCAGAACTCAGAAAAAGATGGCTTCAGTAATCAGTATTAACTCATCCAAAAGTGAAACTATGCAAACGAATTTGAAATATGGTGCATAGGGGTATGAAGTGTTACTTCTTGTCGATCTTTGGTGTATGGTGCCTTCCAAACCACAAATAAGTCTAGTAGGATGCCTGGTTGAGATACTTTTAAGCTCTTCATGGCTCAGTAGGTAGTGTGTATAGCTTGGGAGCACAAGTCCTTTAGATCAAGTTATCACAAGACAAGCCAGGCCCCAGGATGGGCTTAGGGAGAAAGAAAAATTCTCATAATCAATTACAGGTAAGCTACAGATAAACTGCTGGCAATTCCAGGGCATGAGTTCTATCCCACCTTATTGCCTTAATTTTTTTTTTTTAAGAGATGCATCATGTTAATGTGATTTCATTGTGTATATGTAACTTAACATACACAGTATAAATTTAAAAGTCTATCATTCAATGCAATGAAATGCCTCTTTTTTTTTTTTGGGCCATCAATAGCTCCATGAAGCTTACATGCTGTTGTACCTATTCTTTAAGAACTGTGCCAGACCTACTGAAAGTAAAGTTCAGAATCCAGAAACTCCCTATATGGGGTGTCACAGGGAAAGAAGAGGGGCAAAACCTCGTCGAGCTTCACTGGTGAAACTCCATCACTGCTCTCTTTACAGTACCCTTACTGTTGTCTCCATGCTCCCTTTCCCTCACAATAAAGTAAGTTCTTAACCCCTGTGTACATCAGCCCCCAAAACACAGGGACTTCGCAGTGCCTCTGGAAACTCATTAGGCAAATTCTGTCCCCAGAAGATGTAGAGCAGCTGGTGACTACCTCGGACACCTAGTTATCCAACTACTCCTGTGATCATCGTAAAGATGCTACCTGACAGAGCACCAGATACACCCCCCCCGGCCTAACCAACCAAGCCTTCACAACCAACAGACCCATTCCTGCTGTTGCATTCTTCGCCTGAAAAGGAGGAGCTGGCTGCAAATGAACAAAACGACCTGACATTTGACTTTGCTGACATTTTATCAAGGGATTCAAAAAATTAATAAATATGAATTTATTTGGGTTTCTCATTTGGCAGAAATTGCAATAATCTGAATTCTTATTTGAGCTAAGACCTGAATTTTTATTCGAGTTGAGAAGTCAAGCATGTGGAACTTGATTTTATTCAAGTTCTTTGTTTGGTATAACTTTTTAACCTGAATTCCTGTTAGAGTTAAAGGTTGAAAATGGATAAAATCATGATTTCATACTCGGAGATTCAGATTACCAGAATCCGAATTACTAAGCTCTTACAGTACTGATGTTAAACTGTTGGCGTAAATACTATTACTAAAGAAGCCATCTCTTCTATGGTATAGAGAGCATGTACATTATTTAAAATAAGTTTTAAAATCAATGTATGCATTTAACTATGTAATTAACAAAAAAATAAATATGGGAATCATGCGTATCTATTATTTTCCTACCAATGGATGGTTTCTCAAAAATGGATGAACTCCTCTGCAATGGACACGTCTGCAGATGTGCATTAAGTCGATCTTGACTCTCAGCAAAGTTCACAATTTTGCTGTTAAGTGTAGCATCTCCAATGCAGCCATAGAAGTTAGTGTCAGTGGCTGAGGCTGCAGCAGCTATGTTGTAAATCTCAGGAACTCCACCAAAAAATACTGGTCCATCAAATGGTACAGCTTGTTCAGCTACTTTTACTCTGTTGATTTGTAATGAGAATTAAGTACGGTACCTAAACTGTTTTTAAAATTATATTACAAATACAAAATTAATTTAACCTTAGAGTTAAAAATACAATTGTCAGAAGAATAAATGTGACATATGCATCAAACCATTATTGAATGTAATGAAATACCAATTTCTAGGTGAATCATGTGGCTTCCTCCAGCTATCTTGCTTAGAACTGGCAATGTGACACCAATGTGACACCAATGTGTAACCATCAATCATACAACCTCTTCCACTCTACCAATAACCGTTGGAGTGCCACAGGGCAGCATCTTAGGACCTCTTCCATTTCTTATATACATCAATGATATGCCTAATGTTTCTAATAATCTTAAACCTATATTGTTTGCTGATGATACTACCCTCATCTATTCAGACCCCATCCCACATACACTAAATAATGTTGTGAATAATGAATTAAACAAAAGTTCACTTATAGATGTCAACTAACAAACTAACACTAAACACAGAAAAGACCTACTGCATCTTATTTGGAAGCAAATCATCAAATGCAATTCAGCTACATTAACAGCAGTAATAAAAATGATGGAAAGTTTCTTGGCCTATTCCTAGACAAGAGACTCAACTTCAGCACCCACATTCAACACATAAGAAAGTCTCTAAAACAGTTGGTATACTCTCCAAAATAAGATATTATGTTCCTAACTCTGCTCTCCTCTCACTATATTATGCACTAATCTATCCCTATCTTAATTATGGTATCTGTGCATGGGGTCTACCACTGCAAACCACCTTAAGCCCATCATCACCCAGCAAAAATCTGCTATCAGAATAATAACAAACTCTGCTTTCAGACAACACTCGGCTCCCTTGTTTAAATACCTTAACTTGCTAAATATTAACTCCCTCCACATATTCTGTTTTTCCACTCCACTGTTTTTTTTAAAACAACGCTGTTTGTCTGTAATAATTTGTAATTGTATTTGTGCTGCTTTTTCAGCCATGTTCCCCCCTCTTTTATCTCTATTTTTATTTGTTCTCAACACATTTTATTCTTTATACCCATTAGTATTAAGCTTTAGTCATTAATGTTTTTCCTGCCTGAAACGCTTTGCGTAATAGTGGCTTTAGGCATTGTATGCACTAGCTCTATCTATTAATCCAACAAACTTTGTAAAATCTCTTGTATGTATGTACCTTACCTAAATAAACATTTATTTATATTTATTTATTTATTCTCTTGTATCAACTAGATTTACAAAACCCTGTTCTTAAATGCAAACCATGCTCTGAAACTCTCCCTGGACAGATGTAATAGGACCCATTATCACCACACCAGAAATAAATATCACTGATATCCCCAGGGTCAAACTTAATCTGTGTGAACACTCTATACAAATTAAGGGACCTAGTCTATGGAACTCACTCCCTAGTGAATTGAAAAGCTATCAAACTTTTGCCTCATTTAAAACCAAAACCAAAAAGTACCTAATTTCATCTTCGTAGTTTCCTACACTTAGCTTTAAATTTGCTCTGTATCTAGTGTTACCCAATCTCCCAATCTTTATGTACTTAATCCAAACAACTCTATCATTGTGTTGATTGCTGTCTTCTTTTATGTGCTGGTCATATGTTGTATTGTGCCTACTAATTTTTGTTAAACTACCATTCAAGCTGTCATTGCAATCACTCTGAGCTATCTACGTGCTTTAATATACCTACAAATTTCTCTCATTTTTTTTCTTGCTATGTACCTGTTACAATTTTTTAAAATTTTGCTAGTATTTACCTACTTAAAATTTTCTTAGATTAAGGACCTGCCCGAAACGCTGCTCGTACTAGTGACTTTACAAGAATGTAATTACTATGCTATGTATCCTCACAATCCCAATGTACCTTCTTGCATGCATGCATGCATGCATATATATATATATATATATATATATATATATATATATATATATATATATATATATATATATATATATATATATATATATATATATATGTATGTATATATATATATATATTAGCTTAAAATGGTCAAATATATATATATATATATATATATATATATATATATATATATATATATATATATATATATATATATATATATATATATATATATATATATATATATACATATATATACATATATATATATATATATATACATATAAAATATATAAAAATATATATATATATACATATATATACATATAAAATGGTCAAATATATATATATATATATATATATATATATATATATATATATATATATATATATATATATATATATATATATATATATATATATATATATATATATATATATATATGTCGTACCTAGTAGCCAGAACTCACTTCTCAGCCTACTATGCGAGGCCCGATTTGCCTAATAAGCCAAGTTTTACTGAATTAATATATTTTCTCTAATTTTTTTCTTATGAAATGATAAAGCTACCCATTTCATTATGTATGAGGTCAATTTTTTTTTATTGGAGTTAAAATTAACGTAGATATATGACCGAACCTAACCAACCCTACCTAACCTAACCTAACCTATCTTTATAGGTTAGGTTAGGTTAGGTAGCCGAAAACGTTAGGTTAGGTTAGGTTAGGTAGGTTAGGTTGTCGAAAAAACATTAATTCATGAAAACTAGGCTTATTAGGCAAAACGGGCCTTGCATAGTAGGCTGAGAAGTGCGTTCTGGCTACTAGGTACGACATATATATATATATATATATATATATATATATATATATGTCGTACCTAGTAGCCAGAACGCACTTCTCAGCCTACTATGCAAGGCCCGATTTGCCTAATAAGCCATGTTTTCATGAATTAATTGTTTTTTGACTATCTAACCTACCTAACCTAACCTAACCTATCTTTTTGGGCTACCTAACCAAACCTAACCTATAAAGATAGGTTAGGTTAGGTTAGGTAGGGTTGGTTAGGTTCGGTCATATATCTACGTTAATTTTACCTTCAATAAAAAAAAATTGACCTCATACATAATGAAATGGGTAGCTTTATCATTTCATAAGAAAAAAATTAGAGAAAATATATTAATTCAGGAAAACTTGGCTTATTAGGCAAATCGGGCCTTGTATAGTAGGCTGAGAAGTGCGTTCTGGCTACTAGGTACGACATATATATATATATATATATATATATATATATATATATATATATATATATATATATATATATATATATATATGTCGTACCTAGTAGCCAGAACGCACTTCTATGCCTACTATTCAAGGCCCGATTTGCCTAATAAGCCAAGTTTTCATGAATTAATTGTTTTTCGACTACCTAACCTACCTAACCTAACCTAACCTAACGTTTTCGGCTACCTAACCTAACCTAACCGATAAAGATAGGTTAGGTTAGGTTAGGTAGGGTTGGTTAGGTTCGGTCATATATCTACATTAATTTTAACTCCAATAAAAAAAAATTGACGTCATTATTAATGAAATGGGAAGCTTTATAATTTCATAAGAAAAAAATTAGACAAAATATACTAATTCATGAAAACTTGGCTTATTAGGCAAATCGGGCCTTGAATAGTAGGCATAGAAGTGCGTTCTGGCTACTAGGTACGACATATATATATATATATATATATATATATATATATATATATATATATATATATATATATATATATATATATATATATATATATATATATATATATATATATATATATATATATATATATATATATATATATATATATAAATAAATAAATAAATAAATAAATAAATAAAAAACTAAGGACCAAAGCCAGAACCTGGCCACAATCACAAGAGGCATAGGGTGCACATGCCACTCCTCCACCTCACCAGGAAATGCACCCAAAAAGTCAGCAAACCAATACAAACCTCTGATGGGTTAAAAAAACCAGCGTTGAATGTAATGAGATGCCATTTTCTGGGTGAGCCCCTGGAGCTTATCGGGCTAATGTATGTTATATTAGACTGGGACATTAGCTAAGGAGTTCAGACCTACCAGGGACTAGCGCCAGAACCTGGCCCCTTCAGAGAGGTTTCAGGGAGCAATGACCCTGGAAAACCCCCTTGTGGTTGGGGTTTTCCTTATCTGCCATCGACCGGGGTTAGGCACCCACAAAGGTAGGCATAACAAAAACCCCACACGGCAAAAAACTAAAACTAAAAACCGAACAGAGAGGTAGAAACTCCCTACAATCCCATGGAAACAAGCAAGCAAGCAAACATCACACTTTACTGCCGCGCCGATTGTTCACGTAGCCCTCCCCGCCCTGAGACGGGGAGGAGGGAGCCCCAGACCTACCGCGCCAGCTGCCTAGCATCAGTTCTGAAGCTAAGCTTCAGCCAATGCGAAAAAACGCCAACCAGTGGAAGGGAGGGTTGCCAGGGAGCTTCCGGGGTTCACCCAGAAAATTCATTACATTCAATGCTGGTTTTTCTCCTTCATAGTTACAAGTGTTCTGTAGGGAGTACTGTCTACAGGTACTGTACCCTACTGTTACAAGTTCTGTAGGGAGCCCCTATGGCTCCCTGGAGCTTCATACCCAAAGAGAAGGAAAAGAAAGGGCTGACCTAGGAGGCGGCTGCCACAAACTCTGCAACGCGAAGCCGAGACAACAGGCTGCAACCTGCGACCCAAAGCAACAAGAACGCACAGGAGCATATTACATTACATTTGCTTGGGTTAAACTCTGACAACCATTTGTTCGACCATCCCTTCAGTCTGTCTAGGTCTTCTTGAAGCCTCAAGCAGTCCTCCTCTGTCTTAATCATTCACATAATTTTGGCATCATCAGCAAACATTGAGAGGAATGAGTCTATAACCTCCGGGAGATCATTTGCGTATATCAGAAACAGGATAGAACCGAGTACAGAGACCTGTGGGACTCCACTAATGACTTCACACCAATTTGAAATCTCGCCCCTCACTATAACTCTCTGCTTCCTATTGCTTAGGTACTCCCTTATCCACTGGAGCACCTTACCAGTCACTCCTGCCTGTCTCTCCAGCTTATGTACCAGCCTCTTATGGGGTACTGTGTCAAAGGCTTTCCGACAGTCCAAAGGAAAATACAGTCCTGTAATTACCTAAGTGTAGTTACAGGATGAGAGCTACACGTGTGGTGTCCCGTCTACCCAGCACTATCCTGTGTCATCAAACATGAGTCTACTGAAGGTATGGATGATGAATAATTTCTGGGTTCAGTGACATTTCAGGGTGGGTTTGGGTAGGTGGGCGGCTTTGGTGGTTTCTGGTATGTTTGGGTGGGTTCGGACAGGTGGGCGAACTTGGGTGAGTTTTTGGGTGGGTTCGGGCGCCTGGGCAGTTTTGGGCGAACTCGGATGGGTTCAGGTGAGTGAATTTTTACGCCGGCAAATACGGTAAATTTTGAGGAGGAGTTCTGGTGTGAAAAAGAGGTCTCACTTTACAAGAATTGATGATATATATAAATTAGAAAACCTAGGAAAATTAAGTGCTTCAGAACTTAAGAGACCTGGGTAGCTGAAGATATTCAATCCATCGGGCACTGTTGAAGTTAAATCAACACCGAATGCTTACACTAAAATACATTAATTAATGATTGAAAAAATTTGAGGGAGGAAATTAAAAGCAAAAACCATACTGAGCATTAACCACTGTACTGTGCCAACCGGGAAAACTCAGTCAGTGGGAAACTGCGCCAAACGAGAAAACGCTCTATTAATTTTTTTACCCATTCAAAATGTGTGCGCGGTTGGTTGTCTACGAAATGGATTCTTAGGACCTCCAGTGAGAGGCAGCCATCTGAAAAAAAATTCCCAAAATGCCCTGGGGCTGCTGGCTGGGTTAGGACTGAGTGAGCAACCATGAGTAGCACACGCGCCTCTGGCTCCCAAACACCTGTCCAACGCGGTGTTGAAAGATCGCGCTCTGTTGGTGAAATTCAAACTTTATTGTTTGAAGAAAATAAGGGTTATGATATTTGTGAAGCTAGGTGCAATAAGGATCTAACACAAAGGTCGGATGCAAGTGATACAGTACCTATGAGGATGATACAGCGAGCATATCCAGTTGTAGCACTGAGCGCCACCCTTGCCCACCTATGCCATCTCCAATTTCTATATTAATAATAATAATAATAATAATAATAATAATAATAATAATAATAATAATAATAATAATAATAATATTTTAT
Source organism: Procambarus clarkii (assembly GCF_040958095.1). Classification (NCBI taxonomy): domain Eukaryota; kingdom Metazoa; phylum Arthropoda; class Malacostraca; order Decapoda; family Cambaridae; genus Procambarus; species Procambarus clarkii. The sequence goes on along the minus strand of NC_091212.1, from coordinate 16,249,387 downwards.
TTAGGAATAGTATTTAGGAAGAAATATTTAGGATATTTAGGAAGGAATATTATTTAGTATATAGATGATACACAGACGAATCGTTTTCTGCATTCAGTGATGATGCATCTGGTACAAGTAACATAGATGAACAGTGTTAGTGGCTTCCATTGTGGTGTTTTCCATAGATATTTTCAAGAATAGCTGAATCTCTTCCAGACTAACTGACACTCTTTGAGGCTGGCTGAATCTCTTCCAGAATCCCGGAATCTCTTTTAGATTGACGGACACTCTACGAGGGTGGCTGAATCTCTTCCTGTGTGGAACCTTACAAAGCGATCTTTTCAAGACTACCTTACAAACTGATCTTTTCCTATAATCTTTTCAATAATACCTTATGCTTTACAAGCTTGGCTACATACCACCTGCAAGTACTAAAGTTAAGGGTGTACGTGAGTGGATTATTTGCTAGCACACAAACGAAGAAACAGGAAGCGAAAATCTATCTGTACCTGGTGCAACGAAAGCGAAGTCCTGTTGTGTACCATGGACTACTTCATTGATTATTACTCACTTTTGAAGTACTCAGTGTGTAATACAGTGTGTGAAACTGTATATATTGTAATTTTAGTGAATTTTTAACAAGTAATATTGCAACAATAAGCATTTATTGTGGACACATTACTGACACATGTATCACAGTTCCATGGAACATTATGAACGTTCTACTGTATACATATTGTAAAGGACACAAATATGCATCATATACGTTAACAAAAACAAATAAAACTGCATTGGAAATACATAGAACAAATAATTGAAAATATATTTGTGGCAACACCTGATGCTTGAATGGCCGCGCGACCGTGTCTGGGAGCTTCACGCATGAGAGACAAGCCCCTGATGATGTCAGAGCGCACCTTGTCCTTGCCCCACAGCCAAAGTATGTGGAATTTGGTATTTATTTTTGCACAGACATGTTCAGGCATGGGAATTTTTCATTTTATAAAGAAAAAAAGAAATTTTGGGGAACACTTGATATCATGTGCACAGGGGGAATTTCACAGTAAACTCGGCACATCACAGTGGTTAATAAGAACATCATTTATAACAAATATTTACTAACTTGTAGGATTTAAAATCATCTATATCAAGGCGAAGTTCATTATGTTCACGAGTAGCAATGACGACATGCCATTCACTGTCATTGTATTTATCATAGGAACCTGAAACAAGAGAACATTTTGTGTAATATAAGACGATAACAATACAGAACATCTATTACACACAATTTCACTTATTTAGTATATATCATGTTACTCAGCAAATTCACATATTAAACAGAAAACCACATCAAAGGCATTGTGAGATGAGTCTAAACTATACTTGTAAACTTTAAAATTGCTTTTAAGTACATGGACAGGGTAATAATAAAGAAGTTATTGATTACATTCATGATCTTGAAAGAGTATGCAGCAGTTATAGTGTCAAAATCTAGAAAACCAGCGTTGAATGTAATGGAACATCATTTTCTTGGTGAGCCCCAGAGGCTCCCAGGAGCTTATCTGGGCTAATGTATTTTATATTAGACTGGGACATTAGCTATGGAGTTCAGACCTACCAGGGACCATGAAACAAAACCTGGCCCCTCAGAGAGGTTTCAGGGAGAAATGGCCCTGGAAAACCTTCCCTGTGGTTGGGGGTTTTCCTTATCTGCCATCGACTGAGGTTAGGCACCCAGAAAGGTAGGCATAACAAAACAAACCCCACATTATAAGAAACTAACAACAAAAACTGAACAGAAAGGTAGAGCTCCCTTCAACCCCAAGGAAATATGCAAACAAGCAAATGTAACACTACTGCCACATTGCTCGTCTGCGCAGCCCTCCCATCCCCGAGAGGGAGGGGGGGGGGCCGGACCTCACTGTGCCGGCTGCATAACACTCCAGTTCAGAAGCTAAGCTTCAACCAAAGCGAAAAAACTGCCGACCGGTGGGAGGGAGGGTTGCCAGGGAGCCTCCTGGGGCTCACCCAGAAAATGGCGTTTCATTACATTCAATGCTGGTTTTCTGAGGGAAGCCCCTATGGCTTCCTGAAGCTACATATCCAAAGAGAAGGAAAAGAGAGGGCTGAACCAGGAGACAGCCGCAACAAACTCCGCAAAGCACAAAGCGCAAAGTCGAGAGAAAAGGTTGCAACCTGCAACCTAAAGCAACACAAACCAGGAGCAGATACACTCACAAAATAATTGAAGGCCAGGACCCTGTGCGACCTTCAAATCCCCACGAACAAATATGAGCTCAAGACATGTTACCAAACACGGCAACCAAAGCTGCAAACAGCTGAACGGCAGGGGCGCAAGGATAGACTGCAGGCTGGCTAGACTGAAGAACCCTGTGGACGACCTGGGAGACCCAAGCCCTGGAACAGAGAATGAGGGAAACCAAATCAACCCAAAGTGCATCCCCAGCCACCACAACTGAGGCACGCAGGTAATGGCGAAGAGCCGCAACCGGACACAACACATGATGCACCCCCGGCTGAACGAATCAAGTATCAATAACCCAGGGGCCCCTCCCGAAAGCAGCCATCTCGGTCTTCGCCAGAAAAGACGGAGAAGGCTGCAAAGGTACAAACCAACCACCTGGACTGAAAGAGTAGAAACCCCTGCACCGGAGGTGAGCAGGAAGCTCCCCGACACGACCCAGGCAAGAGAGCAATGCCCCTGGAAAAAAAAAACTGTAGTTGGGGGGTTTTACTTATCTGGCATCGACCGAGGTTAGGCACCCAGAAAGGTAGGCATAACAAAACAAACCCCACATGGTAACAACAAAAACCGAACAGAGAGGTAGAACTCTCGACAATCCCAAGGAAACAAGCTAACATAATACACTACTGCCACGCCGCTCATCCACGCAGCCCTCCCCTCCCCGAGAGAGGGAGGGGGGGGGGTGTCCTGGATCTCACCTTGCCAGCTGCATAGCATTTCAGTTCGTAAGCTAATGTCAACCGGGGCAGACGCTTCTCTGGCCTCAGTTTCCTAGGCGGTGTTTGCCTCTGTAGCGCTCACTGCTGTGTTTTGTGTTGTGTGGTGGCCAGGTGTTCCTCATCAGTACCGGGGCTGCATGCACTTAGGGGATTCCTTTCCTAAGCGCCCTGTGAGTACTGCCCCTGCGTGACAGGGTTATCTTCCCTGGGGCGTTCAGAACCCATTCTCGTCTTGCTGCTTGTTGGCCTTGGGTAGGGAGTGGTATCATGCTGGTTGGGGCACCAAGGTGTTGAGCAACCTGCTACCTACGCGGTGACCGGTTCCTGTTGCCTCTGGAGACGGAGTACTTTTGTGGGGTTTTATTTTCTTTTTATTCTCATTTGCCTGATGGGGGTCTACCTAGTGTGACTATAGTTCGACTCATGTTGTTTGGTAGCCCTTTGCTAGGCCCCCATGATTGTACACATCGCAGGGGTTTTCAGTGTTAGCATCCTCCCTTGTTAGCTTTGGGTGTTAACTGGTTAGCGACACCTTGCCCAGGCTTCCTGTAGTTGTTACCCTACGGGTCCCTGGAATACCCTGTTAGGGCTTGGTGGACCACTGGATGTGTCTTTCGGGTTCCAACCCGTCTTGTGCGGGTTTGTTGGTTGTGGTGCCCTTGTCTCAGGGCGACAGTCTCCTCTTTTACCTCCGTCATGCTGCCTGTTGGGTCACTGACACCTTGACCCGGAGTCTTGCGAGATGTGTTCTCTGCTTGTTCTCCAGTACTCTTCTGATGTCCTTACTATTCAGAATACAGGTGGCATCTGCATTGGAAGCTTGGTTTAGGTTGCTACAACGCTCTAGGTTGGTTTCCCATCCGGATGCCCCGGGGCCACCACGCCTTGGTTAGGTGTTATTCGTCCTTTTCCTCCTCCCTGTTCCCGGCTCCTTGATCGTCTGTGGGTTTCGGGGCCGGGGCAGTGTTTAGTTGGTGCCGAGACTCGGGTGGCTTTGGGGGCTGCCCCGTTCAGGTTAGGGACGAAGGTTTTCGAGCCTGTTCCTCCTGCTGAGGTTTCTGGGTCTTTCCAGCGGCCCTTTCTTTGCTGCCTTTCCTCTGGAATCTTCCTTTTCTTTAAGGGCAGTGGGTGTGAAGGACGACTCCACCTCGAGACCTCTATTGTGGGTTCTCGAGGCTGTGGGGGATACCTGCTAGCAGTTCTGGGGCTGTTTGCACCTGCCTGAGTTTTCTGCTTCTGGGCAGAGTTTTTCTTCCCTCTCGTCTGCTTACTTCCTACATTTGCTGGCGTGTTGTTCAATCTATTGCGTTGGTCACGGCTCCTTTGTTCTGGTGTCCATTTTCTTTCTGCAGGGTGCTCCCCCCCTGGCCATCGGGCCAGCACTCCAGTTTGTTTTCATGTGCCTGGGTGTGCGAGCTCGCATTTTGGGTGAGTTTTTCACCTCCTTCAGGGGTTTTATTTGCCTGTGGCAATTTTCTTGTCTTTTCTAGGGTTTTCTGCCTGTCTTCTGTTCCTCTGGGAATGCTTGGGGTGTTGGTTTTTACACCGGTTTTTGCATTTTCTATCTGTTTGGGTCTGGGCCCTGGGGTTTGGGCTCAGTGTCCCTGTCTGTTTATGCTTGCTCCCACACCTTGTATCCTTCGGTTTTTGGTCCATTTTCGCCGTTTCACTGGGGGTTCTGACTGGGTGCTGTGCTTTGCCCTTTCTGTGGTGTATTTCCGCCTGCAAATGTGATGGTTTGGGCTCCGCAGGGTTTGATTCTGAGTTCCTTTGGGTTCTTTGGTTTGGTTCCGGAGGTTTCTTCCTCTTGGGCCAACTTTGGGGGTTCAGGAGGCTTTTGTTACCTCGTGTGTGACCCAGTTCTGCCTTCTGGGGTTCCGGGGTCTTCCTGGCTTGCAGGCTGATCTTTTTGGGTTTTGGCACGTGTTGTGGTCGTGCTGGGGCCTTGGATTTTGTTGTCGCGGAGGGCCTTTTGCTGTGGATTTTGTGCTCTCTTTCTGCCTTCTTTGTCTTGATGGTATGGTGCTCTCTTGTCTTTTTCTTTTCTTTATTTTTATTTTTATTTTCATAGGTATATATATATACTGTATACATTTTCTTTCGGAAGGGGCCCTGATCCCTTCGCTGTTGATGGGGCGCAGGGGGTGTGGCTTGCTCTGTTGGCTCTTGATTGGTCCCGCAGTTCGTGGGCGTTTTTCAGTTGTCTTCCAGCATTTGGTGGAGTTGGTCGGCTCCTTCCCCTTTGGGGGGTTCGGGGCTCACGGGGTGGGCTTCTTCCCCTGCGCTTCGTCATGTCATCTTGGTGTGGGTGCGTTTGGACGTGTTCGATCCGCCTGTTCCAATGCCGACTGTTTGATCCTTTCTTTCTTGGCTTTTTCAGGACCATCATTTGATGCCTAATACTAATAATGATGCGTTGTATCATGCAGCGCTGGCGGAGCCGCTCCAGCTTGTCTTCAGGGTTAACGTCACAACTGCCCCGTTCCGTATGCTTTCTCATGCTTTGTTTCATCTCCGGCTTGCTCATGCACCACCTGAGCCGTCCTGGTCCTTGGTCGGGGTGCTCTCTTATCTTTCCTCTCCTCGATTTGTGGTTGCCCCTTCGATTTAAGATTGTTTTTCAAAGGTCCTGTTTTTGTTGGCATTGACCTCTGGGGGTCGTGTCGGGGAGTTTCCAGCTCACCTCCGGCGCAGGGGTGTCTGCTCTTTTGGTCCAGGTGGTTGGTTTGTACGTTTGCAGCCTTCTCCGTCTTTTTTGGCGAAGACCGAGATAGCTGCTTTCCGAAGGGGTCCCTGGGTTATTGATGCTTGGTTGGTTTGGCTGGGGGTGCATCATGAGTTGTGTCCGGTTGCGGCTCTTCGCCATTACCTGCATGCCTCGGTTGTGGTGGATGGGGATGCACTTTGGGTTGATCCAGTTTCCCGCGTTCCCGGTTCCAGGGCTTGGGTCTCCCAGGTCATCCACAGGGTTCTTCAGTCTAGCCAGCCTGCGATCTATCCTTGCGCCCGTGCCGTTCGGCTGTTTGAAGCTTTGGCTGCCTTGTTTGGTAACATGTCTTGAGCTCAAATTCGGGCGTGGGGATTTGGAGGTCACACAGGGTCCTGGCCTTCAATTATTTTGTGAGCGTGTCTGTTCCTGGGCGTTCTTGTGTTGCTTTAGATCGCAGATTGCAACTTGTTGTCTCAACTTTGCGCTTTGCGGAGTTTGTGGTGGCCGCCTCCCGGTTCAGTCTCTATTTTCCTTCTCTTTGGGTATGTAGCTCCAGGGAGCTGTAGGGGCTCCCCTCAGAACACCAGCATTGAATGTAATGAAGCTCAATTTTCTGGGTGAGCCCCGGAGGCTCCAACCTTTCCTCCCACCTGTCAGCATTTTCTTCAAGTTGGTTGAAGCTTAGCTTCTAAACTGGAGTACTATGCAGCCAGCACAGTAAGGTCCAGACCCCTGTTTCCCCCTTTTCGGGAGGAGAGGGCTGTGGGGATGAGCAGCGCGGCAGAAGTGCGTTACATTTGCTTGTTTCGATGTTTCCTTGGGATTGAAGGGAGTTCTATCTCTCTGTTCGATTTTTGTTGTTAGTTTCTTACTATGTGGGGTTTGTTTTGTTATGCCTACCTTTCTGGGTGCCTAACACAGGTCAATGCAGATAAGGAAAATCCCAACCACAGGGGGGGGAGGTTTCCAGGGTCATTGCTCCCTGAAACCTCTCTGAAGGGGCCAGGTTCTGGCGCTGGTCTGTGGTAGGTCTGAACTCCTTAGCTAATGTCCCGGTCTAATATAACATACATTAGCCTGATAAGCTCCAGGGAGCTGTAGGGGCTCCCCACAAAAAAACAGCGTTGAATGTAATGAAACCCCATTTTCTGGGTGAGCCCCGGAGGCTCCCTGGAGCTTATCGGGCTAATGTATGTTATATTAGACCCGGACATTAGGTAAGGAGTTCAGACCTATCAGGGAAGCGCCAGAACCTGCCCCCTTCAGAGAGGTTTCAGGGAGCAATGGCCTTGGAAAACCCCCTTGTGGTTGGGGTTTTCCTTATCTGCCATCGACCGGGGTTTGCACCCAGAAAGGTAGGCATAACAAAACAAACCCCACATGGTAAAAAACTGAAACAAAAAACTGAACAGAGAGGTAGAAACTCCCTACAATCCCAAGGAAAGCAGCAAATGAGCAAACATCACAGTTTACTGCCACACCGATCGTCCGTGCAGCCCTCCCCGCCCCGAAAGGGGGAGGGGGGAGCCCCAGATCTACCGCACCGGCTGCCTAGCATCAGTTCGGAAGCTAAGCTTTAACCAACGCGAAAAAAACGCCGATTAGTGAGAGGGATGGTTGCCAGGGAGCCTCCGGGGTTCACCCAGAAAATGGCATTTCATTACATTCAACGCTGGTTTTCTGTGAGGAGCCCCTATGGCTCCCTGGAGCTTCATACCCAAGGAGAAGGAAAAGAAAGGGCTGACCAGGAGGGGTGCCGCCACAAACTCCACAACGTGAAGCTGAGACAACAGGCTGCAACCTGCGACCCAAGGCATCAACACTGCACAGGAGCAGACGTGCATAATGAATGGGCGGCCAAGAACCTGTGCGACCCTCAAATCCCTGCGCCCGAAATGAGCCCTAGATGTCACCAACACAGCAGCAAAAGCTGCAAACATCCGAACACGGGCGCAAGGACAAGACCGCAGGCTGGAAGACTTAAAAACTCTGCGGACAACCTGGGAGATCCGACCCTGAAACAGGGAACGAGGGGAACCGGATCAACCCAAAGTGCATCCCCAGACACGGTACGCAGGTAACGGCAAAAAAGTGCAACCAGACAACACAGGATGCACCCCCGGCCGAACCAATCAAGCATCAATAACCCAAGAACCCCTCCGGAAAGCAGCCGTCTCGACCGTCGCCAGAAGGAAGGAGAAAGGCTGCAAACGTATAAACCTGCCACCAGTACCAAAGAGCTGAAACCTGAACCAAAGGGGCTACTCACAAACTGAGGAGAAGAGAAGAAGGCACCCTGATCAAGGACCAGGATGTCTCAGGCGACGCATGAGCAGGCCGGAGGTGAAACAAAACACGAGAAAGCGTACGAAATGGGACAAAGGTGACGTCCCCCCGAACGCAAGCCAGAGCGACTCGACCAGCACCGCACAAAAGAAGGTGACAGTAAAAACACCAAATAACTGTAGTCCTAAAAACCCAAGAAAGAACAAGACAACCCGATGCGAAAGAGAAGATAACATATGAAGAGCAAGAACAAAGTGCATAGAAACACCAGGAACGTCATACTGTTGCTGAGACGAAGCACGCAGGTAGGACACCATCAACAAAGCCACCTGATCACCACAGAGATGGTGATACCCGCATCAAAATACCAGATGCGAAGAGCTGAGAAGGCCGAACCAGTCACATACAGGACCGGTCCAACTTGCCGAAAGAGGTGGAGCCACGGAAAAACGCCCTGGGTTCGGACACCTATCAAGCAGCGTCTGAAAATAAAATTGAGCCGGCCACCAAGGGACCATAAGGACTAATCTTGTGGGAATGGGCTCCAATCGAGCCAGAACCCGAAGCAACAGCTGGACCGGGAGAAGAGGAACAGGTACCCTCCACCTCGACCAGTCCTGCCGAAAGGCATCCACCGTGAACGCCTCGCAGGCGGGTAAGGATGCAACATAGAATGGGCGATGCCTAGACCACGCCGACTCGAAGACATCCATGGCCAGGAGTCCATACGTCCGGCAGAGCCAACGAAAGAAGTCGGTGATGACTGGCCAATCCGCGAACAGAGGAAGGAACCGAGACAGCTGTCCGCCAGGACGCAGGACACACCCCGGACATGAACTTCATGGTTAGCCAAACCCCAAGAATCCAGCAAACGAGCCACTCTAAGGGTCAACCCCAAAGGTCAAACACCTTTGGGTTGACTGCATCTATCTGGAGCTAAAAAGGCTTTCGACCGAGTTCTACATAAGAGGTTGTTCTGGAAACTGGAAAATATTGGAGGGGTGACAGGTAAGCTTCTAACATGGATGAAAAATTTTCTGACTGATAGAAAAATGAGGGCAGTGATCAGAGGCAATGTATCGGACTGGAGAAATGTCACAAGTAGCGTACCACAGGGTTCAGTTCTTGCATCAGTGATGTTTACTGTCTAAATAAATGATCTACCAGTTGGTATACAGAATTATATGAACATGTTTGCTGATGATGCTAAGATAATAGGAAGGATAAGAAACTTAGATGATTGTCATGCCCTTCAAGATGCAAGATGACCTGGACAAAATAAGTATATGGAGCAACACTTGGCAAATGGAATTTAATGTTAATAAATGCCATGTTATGGAATGTGGAATAGGAGAACATAGACCCCACACATCCTATATATTATGGGAGAAATCTTTAAAGATTCTGATAAAGAAAGAGATCTAGGGGTGGTTTTAGATAGAAAACTATCACCCGAGGACTACATAAAGAATATTGTGCGAGGAGCCTATGCCACGCTTTCTAACTTCAGAATTGCTTTTAAATACATGGATGGCGATATACTAAAGAAATTGTTCACGACTTTTGTTAGGCCAAAGCTAGAATATGCAGCGGTTGTGTGGTGCCCATATCTAAAGAAGCACATCAACAAACTGGAAAAGGTGCAAAGACATGCTACTAAGTGGCTCCCAGAACTGAAGGGCAAGAGCTACGAGGAGAGGTTAGAGGCATTAAAGATGCCAAAATTGGAAGACAGAAGAAAAAGAGGTGATATGATCACTATGTACAAAACAGTAACAGGAATTGATAAAATCGATAGGGAAGATTTCCTAAGACCTGGAACTTCAAGAACAAGAGGTCATAGATTTAAACTAGCTAAACACAGATGCTGAAGAAATATGAGAAAATTCACTTTCGCAAACAGAGTGGTAGACGATTGGAACAAGTTAGGTGAGAAGGTGGTGGAGGCCAAGACCGTCAGTAGTTTCAAAGCATTATATGACAAAGAGTGCTGGGAAGACGGGATACCACGAGCGTAGCTCTCATCCTGTAACTACACTTAGATAATAACACATAGGTAATAACAAGAGGAAACAAAGCCCTCTGAACCCACAAAGGGGGTCCAAGAGGAAGAAACCTCCAGAATGAAACCAAAGAACCTGAAGGAACCCGGAATCGAACCAGGGGGAGCCCAAACCACCACATTTGCCGGCAGAGATACACCACAGAAAGGCAAAGCACAGCCCCAGGGAAACGGACAAAACAGACCGAAAACTGAGGGATAAGGTGTGGGAGCAAGCATAACAGACAGGGACCTTAACCACAAACCCAAGAGCCCAGACCCAAAAGAGACAAAACAAAAAACCCAGTGTAAAATCAACACTCAAACGTTCCCAGAAGAACAGGAAACAGGCAGGAAACACCAGAAAAGCAAAGAAACGACAACAGGAGAATAAAACCACTGAAAAAGGTGAAAAAACTCACCCCAGACGCTCGCTCGCACACCCAGGCGCATGTAAACAAACCGCAACGCTGCCCTGGTGGCCACGCAGGGAAACCGGCAGAAGAAAATGGCCACCAGAACAGAGGGCTGTGACTAACGCTAAAGATACAAAAATATGCCAGCAAAAGTGGGAAGCAAGCAGACTGGATGGGCAAAAAACTCAGCCCAGAAGCAGAAAACCCAGGCAGGGGCAAACTGCCCCAGAACTGCTAGCTGGCATCCTCCACAGCCCCGAGAACCCGCAACAGAGGCCCCGGGGAAGAGCCATCCTCCAAGCCCTCCGCCCTTAAAGAAAAGGAAGAATCCATGGACAAGGCAGCAAGAAAGGGCCGCTGGTAAGACCCAGAAGCCTTGGCAGGAGGAACAGGCTCGAAAAACCTCCGTCCCCAATCCGAATGGGGTAGCTCCCGAAAACCGCCCGAATCTCGGCCCCAACTAAACCCCGCCCCAACCCCGAAACCCGCAGACGGTCCGGAGCCAGGAACAAGGAGGGAAAGGGGGAAACAGCACCTAACCAAAACGGGGTGGCCCCGGGGCATCCGAGTGGGAAACCAACCAAGTGTGTTGCAGCAACCTAACCTAGCTTTCAACACGGATGCCACCTGTACTCTGAAAAGTAATACTATCAGGAGAGAACTGGAGAACAAGCAGAGAATCTCTCTTGCAAGACTCCAGGTCAAGGTGTCAGTGACCCAACAGGCAACATGCCGGAGGTAAAAGTGGAGACTGTCACCTGCAGACAAGGGCACAGCAACTAACGATTCTGTACAAGACAAGTTGGGACCCGGAAGACACATACAATGGACCACCGAACCCCAACATGGGTTTCCAAGGCACGTAGAGGTAACAACTACGGGAAGCCTGGGCAAGGTGTTGCTAACCGGATAAACACCTAAAAATAACAAGGAGGTAGAGGACAACGCTGAACACCCCTGCAACGTGTACAATCACAGGGGCCTAGCAGAGGGGCCACCAAACACTACCAGTGGAACTATAGCCACACTAGGCACACCCCCACCAGGCAAATGAAAAATAAAAACAAAAGAAAAACCCTGCAAAAGTACACCGTCTCCAGAGGCAACAGGAACCGGTTGCCGCTTAGGTGGCAGGTCGCACAACACCTTGACGCCCTAACCAGCACAATACCAGTCCCTACCCAGGGCCAAACAATGGCCCCAAGCCCCAGCTGGCCCCAAGGGCGAGGCAAATGCCAAGCAGCAAGAACTTCTACGGGAATGGTTCCCGAACGCCCCAGAGAAGATAAGCCTGTTACGCAGGGGCAGTACTCACAGGGCACTTAGGGAAGGAAGCCCACTAAGCGCATGCAGCCCCGGCACTGATGAGGTACTCCTGGCCACCGCACAACACCACTCGGCAGTGAACGCCACACAAGGCAAACACCGCCTAGGAAACTGAGGCCAGAGAAGCGTCTATCCTAGTTGACATTAGCTGACAAACTGATGCTAGGCAGCCGGCGCGGTAGGTCCGGGACTCCCCCTTCCCCCTCTCGGGGCGGGGAGGGCTGCGCGGACAATCGGCGCGGCAGTAAAGTGTGATGTTTGCTTGTTTCCTTGGGATTGTAGGGAGTTTCTACCTCTCTGTTCGGTTTTTTGTTTTAGTTTTTTACCATGTGGGTTTTGTTTAGTTATGCCTACCTTTCTGGGTGCAAACCCCGGTCGATGGCAGATAACGAAAACCCCAACCACGAGGGGGTTTTCCAGGGCCATTGCTCCCTGAAACCTCTCTGAAGGGGCCAGGTTCTGACGCTGGTCCCTGGTAGGTCTGAACTCCTTAGCTAATGTCCGGGTCTAATATAACATACATTAGCCCGATAAGCTCCAGGGAGCTGCAGGGGCTCCCCACAGAAAAGTTTCAAAAACTGTTGGCATTCTTTGTAAGATCAGATATTATGTACCTCGCCCTGCCCTGGTGACGCTCTATTACTCCCTCATCTATCCTTATCTCAACTATGGTATTTGTGCTTGGGGTTCTACTACCCAGAATCATTTACATCCTCTAATTACTCAACACAAAGCTGCTATTAGGACAATATCCAACTCTGGCCCCAGACATCACTCGGTACCACTACTCAAATCTCTGAATATGTTAGATATTAAGTCACTGCACGTCCTCTCATGTGTATTATATATATACAAAACGCTGAACTGTAATGCCAATCCTGACCTTAAAAGCTTTATTGAAGGTTGTAACAGAACCCATGAGCACCACACCAGAAACAAATACTTTTTTGGTATTCCAAGAGTATGACTTAATCAAACTAGAATTGTTCTACAAATCAAGGGACCCAGAATGTGGAATGATCTTCCCAATCATGTTAAAGACTCTATCTCTCTCAACCAGTTTTAGATAAAAACTAAGCACTGCCTAATTAACTCCCTGTAACCTACCTTACCCCTATAATGTCAACCCATGTCTGTTATTTTTAAGCAATGCTGTTTGTCGACCAAATTTTATTTTTGCTGTTTTTCTGCCATGTTCCATTTTTTTATTTTTTTATTTCTCAACACATTTTATACTTTAATCTCAATTAGTATTAAGTTTTTGTCTTTAGTGTTTTTCCTGGCCGAAATGCTTTGCGTAATAGTGGCTTTAGGCATTGTATGTACAAGCTCTATCTATAAATTCATCAATATTTGTATCACCCCTTGTATGCATGTACTTTACCTGAATAAACATTTGAATTTGAATTTGAATTAGTTCCCTTTAGATTTCATTTTGTACAAACACACTTTGGAACTTTTTGTTCAATGTTTCACATATGTCCTTTTCAATATCTGTGAATCTGTTACCAATTTTCAATCTCTGAATATTACTCTTTACCTGCAATGTGTTGTTTATGAATTTATTGAATAGGCCTGCATGGTTCTATTTTACATTTGTCTGTAATCCCTTTTTCAAAATTTCTTTCTGCCTCTCTCCTCACTGCCGTGTAGTTGTGTCTCACATCTTTGTATCACTGGTATGTTTGGAGGTTTGGCCTCTTCCTATATTGATTAAATTTTTGTGTCTTTTAGTCTCTGGCCCTCTCGCAATTTCTGTTGAACCAATCCTGTTTCCAAGTTCTGCATCTCTGCTTTGGTATAAATTTTGTTGTGCCTTTATCATATATTTCACAAAACTTGACATGCATCTCATTTATTGCATGTCCTAACAGCAAGTCTTTCCAGTCAAATTCCTTAAAGAAATGTGAAAGTTCCCCATAATGACCTCTCCTGTTGTAACTCATTTTCAATGTATGTACCTTTACCTGAATAAATATCTTATCTTTTCTTATCTTAAATAGAACTCTGGGCCTGATGCAACCTAATAGTTTGTCCACTACCAATGGAAGAATCGTCAGAAAGCAACAAGGAGCTTTCCCCAGAAATACAGCTAGAAATATTTATTGCTTCGTATAATACCTGTGGTGAGCTCTCCTCCTGGGGCAGCACGAAGGATGAGAGCACTTTCTGCTAGTGAAAGAGAGAGATAGCTCTCTTGATTCCTAGTTGATGTGTACAATATTAGACCATCTGGTTCATCAGTCTTGAATTTGAACACAAGTTGCAAGCCATTACCCTCGGGACTTCCGTATCTGACATAGCCTGGAGCTGATTTGTCAAATGACACGAGACTTGCAACCTATAAGAAAATATTTCATGTGTATCAGTTGGTAAGCACAGAAAACTTTAATTTAACCTGTCATGAAATGATGTAGAATGCACAGAGAGATATAATGACTTGAGAGGGGTGCATTGATTTCAGGGTGCAGTAATGAATAGTGGGATGAATGAGGACATTGAGTGTCGTATAATGAGTAAAGGGAATATAGTGAGAATTTGGAATATATTTAATATAGAGGATATAACGAGTACATAGGGTATAATATCTATAGAGTACTTAGGACATAATACACTCCCCGATCTAACTGTTGGACCTCAATCTTTCATTTATTCCATCTATTCATTTGCTGTCCAGTACTAAGTGGTGCCTCAACTCATGAGAGGCCTATGTATGTTTCACAGCCAACCACTGCGTTGCGACCTCTGCACCTGCTTGACGACCCAGTATAGTTTTTGCGGCTGCCTACGCCTTACAAAGACTTTATCCCTCTTACCATTTTATATCTATGCATATTTTTTGCATCCTGGTACTATGGCATCAGGAAATGAAGCAAATCTGTTGTTCAGGGCTTCAACACGTGATAGAGCAAAAAGAAAACACTCTGTGATGACTTTTGAACAAAAAGTTCAGGCTTATAAAAAAAGTTGAAGCTGGAATTCCTACAAGTGTTGTGTGCACCATGTACAAAGTTAGTTAAACCACCCTAAGTGATATATTGAAGGCTAAAGATAAGGATTTTTGCAGGTTATGCTAAAAGTGAAAGTGATGTAGCAATGCACAATAGAAAAATTGTTAGTAGTGCATGTATTAAAAGTGTTAATGAGGCTGTATTCACCTAGTTGTGCTTGTAATTACCTAAGTGTAATTACCTAAGTGTAGTTACAGGATGAGAGCTACGCTCATGGTGTCCCGTCTCCCCAGCACTCTTTGTCATATAATGCTTTGAAATTACTGACGGTTTTGGCCTCCATCACCTTCTCACTTAACTTGTTCCAACCGTCTACCACTTTATTTACATATGTGAATTTTCGTATATTTCTCCGGCAGCTTTGTTTCGTTAGTTTAAATCTATGACCTCTTGTTCTTGAAGTTCCGGGTCTCAGGAATTCTTCCCAATCAATTTTATCGATTCCTGTTACTATTTTGAACGTAGTGATCATATCGCCTCTTTTTCTTCTATCTTCTAGTTTTTGCATATTTAATGCCTCTAACCTCTCCTCGTAGCTTTTGTCCTTCTGTTCTGGGAGCCACTTAGTGGCATGTCGTTGCACCTTTTCCAGTTTGTTGATGTGCTTCTTAAGATATGGGCACCATACAACCGCTCCATATTCCAGCTTTGGTCTAATAAAAGTTGTGAACAATATCTTTAGTATTTCTCCATCCATGTATTTAAAAGCAATTCTGAGGTTAGAAAGTGTAGCATAGGCTCCTCGCACAATGTTCTTAATGTAGTCCTCCGGTGACAGTTTTCTATCTAGAACCACCCCTAGATCCCTTTCTTTGTCAGAATTCTTTAAAGATTTCTCACATAATTTATAGGTTGTGTGGGGTCTATGTTCTCCAATTCCACATTCCATAACATGGCATTTATTCACATTAAATTCCATTTGCCAAGTGTTGCTCCATATACTTATTTTGTCCAGGTCTTCTTGAAGGGCATGCCAATCATCTAGGTTTCTTATCTTCCCTATTATCTTAGCATCATCAGCAAACATGTTCATATAATTCTGTATTCCATCTGGAAGAACATATATGTAGACAATGAACATTACCGATGCAAGAACTGAACCCTGTGGTACTCCACTCGTAACATTCCACCAATCCGATACCTTGCCTCTGATTACGGCCCTCATTTTTCTGTCAGTTAGGAAATTTTTCATCCATGTTAGTAGCTTACCTGTCACTCCTCCAATATGTTCCAGTTTCCAGAAAAACCTCTTATGGGGAACTCTGTCGAAAGCCTTTTTTATGCCCAAATAGATGCAGTCAACTCAACCATCTCTTTCCTGTAAAATCTCTGTGGCTCGATCATAAAAACTGAGCAAGTTCATTACACAGGATCTTCCAGATCGAAAACCATACTGTGTCTGATATTATATCGTTTTCCTCCATGTGTTCAACCCATTTAGTTTTAATTATTTTTTCCAATATTTTGACTATTACACTTGTCAATGATACAGGTCTATAATTGAGGGGGTCTTCCCTGCTGCCACTTTTGTAGATTGGAACTATGTTAGCCTTTTTCCACACATCAGCTACAACTCCTGTACACAGGGATGCCTGAAAAATCAGTTGAAGTGGAATGCTGAGCTCAGATGCACATTCTCTCAGAACCCATGGTGAAACTCCATCTGGACCAACTGCTTTGTTCTTACTTAGCATTTTTTCCACTTCATCTCTAGACACCTCTATGTGCTCTATGTTGTTCCCCTGGAATTCTTATTGTGTCTGGTTCCCTAAAGATTTCATTTTGTACAAACACACTTTGGAACTTTTTGTTTAGTGTTCCTCACATTTCCTTTTCATTTTCCGTGAATCTCTTTCCCATTTTCAACCTCTGAATATTATCCTTTACCTGCAATTTGTTGTTTATGAATTTATAGAATAGACCTGGTTCTGTTTTACATTTGTCTACAATCCCTTTTTCAAAATTTCTTTCTGCCTCTCTCCTCTCTGCTCACTGTTTCTCACATCTTTGTATCTCTGGTATGTTTGGGGGTTTGGCCTCTTCCTGTATTGATTCCATTTTTGTGTCTTTTGGTCTCTGGCCCTCTTGCAATTTCTATTGAAGCAATCCTGTTTCCTAGTTCTGCATCTCTGTTTTGGTATAAATTTTTTTGTGCCTTTATCATATATTTCACAAAACTTGACATACATCTCATTCACTTCCTTGCCTAGCAACAAGTCTGTCCAATTATACTCACTAAAAAAAATTCTAAGGTTGCCATAATGTCCTCTCCTGAAGTCAGGTTTTTCAACTGCTTCAACCTCCTTATTTTCTTCCAGATTATAACGCATTGCATACTTTATTCCCAAAAAGACATGGTCACTTTAACCCAAGGGAGGAAGGTACTGAATGTCAAATATCTCTTCCTTCTTCCTGGTAAATATCAAATCTAGCATGGAGGGAACATCCGCGTCCCTCATCCTCGTAGCTCGTAGTGTGATAATGGCTGGGTACAATGTTCAAATATCAGTGATTCAATGCTGTTCACGATGTTCACAGTGCTAGCCACAGCACCACAGCATTATTTTGTCCATCTAGGAATCTTCAAACGCCTTCTTAGGTTCCTTTTCAAAATAAACTTGTGGTCAATTACTCATTTACAGGAATTTGTGACCAGGATTGTGGTTATAATTACAATTGTGCATAGTATTGTTGAAGGAGGAATTTTGGTGAGGGAGGGAGAGAGAGAGAGAATTGAGGTAGCCTCACTGTGTGGCAGCCACTCTTGTTTTGCTCATCATACTAGCTTCGTGGTTTGCTATGGGAACACACATGTACATGGGTATATACAGTGTGTGTGTATAGTGTAATAACAGCAACAGGAGTATGTTGAGTGGAGCTATTTTGGTGAGGGAGGTGACATTGTAATCGTAGGGTCGTCTGCTGTCTGCTGTGTGATTTCTCATGCAGTGTATGGTGGCCACTGTACTGCTTGGACACAATACCAGCTTACTTGCATAGTTCTGGTAAATAAAACATGTAGATAGGTATAACATGTGTAAATAGTGTAATAAAAACAATAACAGTATGGTGGGAGGAGCAATGTTGGCGAGTAAGATGTTGGAGTGAGGGAGGGCCTGTCTGGGGGTGGCTGCTCACACTCGCGATGTTCTGAGTGTGTTGATGGTGAATGTATATAGTGTGTGACAATGTATAGTGTGTACATATGTTGTAAATATACATAAATGAACACGAAACATTGGTGTGAATAACTGTATGATGGGAGGAGCAAAGTTGGTGAATACAATGTTGGAAGAGTGAGGGAGGGCTGGCTGGGTGTGACAGCTCACACTTGCGATGTTCTGAATGTGTTGATGGTGAATGTATATAGTGTGTGACAGTGTATAGGCTGTAAATAGATTGTATATATACATAAATTAGCATGATACATGGTAAATATGTGCAACATATGTGTACACAAGTGTCATGCACGTAACACAGTGTCCTCAGACAGTACGGATGTTTTACTGCCATAATATAGTGTACGTGTTCATTATACATAGGATTAGCACAGTAAAAACAAATAAAATGTATAATGGGGCCTCGACTTATGATGCTAATCCGTTCCCAGAGACGGATCGTAAGTCGAAGTGATTTTTCCCATAAGAAATAAAGGGATTTGAATTAATCCGTTCCCCACCCTCCAAAATATTAACGTACAAATACATTTTATACTGAATACAATGTTTTTTTCTAACTACAATACAGTACCTAAGTTTATTTTACCTTTATGGAGGGCTCTTGATGGCATATGGAAGATGGTGATGAGGGGGGGGGGAGGAGAGTTGTTACTGATTGGAAGGGGAGTCCTCTTCCATTATCACATCAGGCAGTGATGTTTTCTCTGGGGTACACTCTCTCCTACATTTTGCCTGAATACCACTAGGACCTGGTTGTGGTTCAGTGCTTGTTTGTCTCACTACAAATTTGTCAAGAGACATTTGTTTTTCCCTTCATTTTAACATTTGTCTGCAATGATGCATCACTTTAGCACCCATAATGTCCATTTTTCTTAGCCAGTATGGTGGATATTGTTGACTGAGATTTGTTGTACTGTACTGCCTAGCCAGTCCAACAACCCACACACCATCTTCATAGTTACAAATGATCTCTTGTTTCTGCTCTATGGTCATCCTTACATGGGATCTCATATGTTGAGCCTTACTACCGACTTTCTGGGGACTCATGGTGTGATATATAATAATTACTTTAATGTTCAAAATGCAAAAAATCACCACAAAAGCAAAATTTCTTATAGGCGCGATCGTCACTAAGCGGGCAGCTGTAGTAAACTGAGGCAGGTTGGCCGCATGACCAGGAACCACGCGCTCGGTCGACCCGAACGTGTACCAACAAATATCCTAAGTCGACGACACCATCGGATGTCGAGTCACGTTATTCGATGAAATTTATATTGTAACTCGAAATTATCGTAAATAGGGGCAATCGTAAGTCAAGGTGCCACTGTATTTGGAATTGTGCGCAAAAAATTAACAAAATTATATTCGCCGTAACTCAAGTGCCCCGCCCCGGCGCCCTACTGGCCCAGAGAGCATACGTCACGGGCGAACGGGAAATGATGACGTCACTCGCCAACTTACGGACCCCATAGCAGCCAAAGTAAGTACAATTTCAATTTTTTTTTGACAAACCCATACTGAGGGAAGGGTTTTTGACACTTTAAAAAACAAAAGAATTTTTTCATGATAATTTATTTCCTGCGCACTGGACGGACGTCATATTTGGAGGCGGCGCAGTTAAAGTGTTAAAAATGGTTAACACAATGGCCTGCTACAGCTTGATTTGGTTGACACTTCTCAGCAAAACTTTGCAATTCTTCTCATACTGCACACATTTTCTTAATAAATGAGGGAGATACATCCTCTACTCTACATCAACAACCCTCATAACATTTTCATGTTTACGAATGGTCTCTTGTTTTCCTCGATGGTCATTCTCACATGTGTTTTCTTGGTTTGAACCTTACCACTGGTTTTCTTGGGGCCAAGGGTGAGATATGTAATAACAAATTTTAAGTTCAAATAGCTAAAAATTAGAGAAAACTATAATTCTTTACAAAGAATTCAAGTACGATAGTCACTAGGCGGGAGGCACTGGTAAACTGAGGCGCGATCACCGTGCCACCACGCACTAGGTCAGCCAATACGCGTATCAACAAACTCGTTTCCCGAGGCAAAGTTTGTGACCCGATTCCAATTTTCCGAAGAAATTGGGCTTGTAACCCGAAAAGTTCTTAAAAGGGGCATTCGTAAGCCGAGGTGTCATTGTAACAGGAAAATAAAAGATTCATACCTTGATTGGACAACCAGGAGCTGTATCAAAAGACTCCTTGCTCTTAGAAAGATCCACAGCAACAGAGGACATGACAATGTTGTCGATGCATCCATTAAAGTCCTCATTTGTAATTTCTCTGAGATCATGCTCTCCAGGGTAGCCACCAAAGAACATTGTGTCTGGTGTACTTGAAAACTGTTTAACATTGCCAGGAGATTCTGCCTGGATTGTCTCAGAGCCAATCTGGGAGAATATAAAATACAAAATTACTGAAATTATTAAGAAATTAAAAAAGATTTAAATGACAAAATGGATGAAATATATATTTTTCATATACATTTGTCAGGAATACATAGGTTTAGTAAGTAAGTATAACAAACATGCAAAACAAATACTTTTTGATGGATTAAAAACTAACCTTTAATACACCATTTTGTTGCCTGGCAACTTCCACATGGTGCCACTCTCCATCGTGGTAAGTATCAACTGATTTCATAGTAACAACACCTGACCCAAGATTGTACTGAAATATCACATTACCCTCCTCCATTGCCACAGCCATATACTGATTCTGTCAGAAATATATAAATAAATATATTATAATTATCTACACTATAAGAGAGAATGTCTGTCTGTCCAAAGTTGAAAGCCAGACGTTTGGAGCTAGCCTCCTCCAAATTTGTAGAGGAAATGATGTGTGGTATTGGACAAACATAGGCTGAGTGGGGTAGGCCTAAGTTAAATGACTTAAGAAATACTATAATTATTGACACCCCACCCGATTTTCATGGATTCAAATGCGGTCAAGTATACAATATAAGCTGTGATGCCTGCCCTAAGATTTTCATGATCGTACAAGAATATTTCCTTGGAGATCCATACAGTAGTTTCATTGCTTCTTAATATTACATTTTCTGAGAAGGGAAAGAAGGGGGCCTAAGTGGGATGGGAGAGAATGGGGGGAAGAGGGTAAGGATAAAAATGGTGGGTAAGGATGAGGGGAGGAAGGAATAGGGGAAACAAAAGGAATGGAGGAGAGGGGAAAAGTTATCCATATTGTTTCAAGGCTTAACCCTTAAACTCTGTTCTGCTCTCTGCTCTGCTCTGGGCTATATGACCTTCAACACCCACAGACATACAAAAAAAAAGAAAACAGCGTTGAATGTAATAAAACCAGCGTTGAATGTAATGAAACGCCATTTTCTCGGTGAGAAAACGAATGAAACGCCATTTCTCACGGGTGAGCTGCGAGAGAAATCCGTGCAGCCCTCCCCCCCCAAGAGGGGGAGGGAGGGGAGGTCCTGGACCTCACCGTGCCAGCTGCCTAGCATCAGTTCGGAAGCTAAGCTTCAACCAACGTGAAAAAAACGCCGACCGGTGAGAGGGAGGGTTGCTAGGGAGCCTCCAGGGCTCACCCAGAAAACGGCGTTTCATTACATTCAATGCTGGTTTTCTGTGGGGAGCCCCTACAGCTTTCTGCAGCTACATACCTAAAGAGAAGGAAATAGGGACTTACCCAGGAGGCGACCGCCACAAACACCTCAACGTAAAGTAAAGACAACTGTCTGACACCTGTGACACAAAGCAACACAAGAACGCCCAGGAGCAGGCACATTCACCGAATAACGGGCGGCCATGGACCTTGTTTGACTTCCAAAATCCACGTGCATGAATATGAGCCTATTAAGACATGTTACCAAATACGGCAGCCAAAACTGCAAACTTCCAAACGTCATGGTTGCGAGTAATCCTGCGGGCAACCTGGCAGACTCGAGCCCTGGAACAGGGAACGAGAGAAACCGGATCAACCCAAAGAGCTTTCCCAGCCACCACAGCTGAAGCGCGCAGGTAACGGCGAAGAACTGCAACCGGACACAACACATGACGCGCCCCTGGATGAACCAACCAAGCATCACTGACCCACGGACCCCTCCGGAAAGGAGTCGTCTCATTCTTCGCCAGAAAAGATGGAGAAGGCTGCAAATGGACAAACCTACCCCCAGGACCAAAAGAGCAGAAACTCCTGCGCCAGAGGAGAGCATGAAGCTCCCGGCCCCCAGAGGCCAATGCCAACAAAAACAAAGCCTTGGAAAAACAATCTGGAATCGAAGGGGCCACCACAAACCATGGAGCGGAAAGATAGGCGAGCACCCTGTCCAAGGACCAGGACGGCTCAGGAGGCGCATGAGCAGGTCGGAGGTGAAACATAGCATGAGAAAGCTTATGGAACGGGGCGGATGTGACGTCCACCCTGAACGTTTGCTTGAGCGGCTCCGCCAGCACCGCACGATATGAGGCTACAGTATTAGGGATCAAACGAATGGTGACTCTCTATTACTCCCTTATCTATCCATATCTCAACTATGGTATTTGTGCTTGGGGCTCTACTACCCAAAATCACTTACGTCCTCTAATTACTCAACACAAAGCTGCTATTAGGACAATATCCAATTCTGGCCCCAGACATCACTTGGTACCCCTATTCAAATCCCTGAATATGTTAGACATTAAGTCACTGCACATTCTCTCATGTGTACTATACATATACAAAACGCTAAATTGTAATGCCAATCCTGATCTCAAAAGCTTCATAGAAGGTTGTAACAGAACCCATGAGCACCACACCAGAAATAAATACAGTTTTGATATTCCTAGAGTACGACTTAATCAAACCAGAAATGCTCTACAAATCAAGGGGCCCAGGATGTGGAATGACCTTCCCAACCATGTTAAAGACAGTACCTCTCTCAACCAGTTTAAGTTAAAAACGAAGCTATACCTAATAAATTCCCTGTAACCTACCTTACCTCTCTATTGTCAACCCATGTATGTTTTTTGTTTTGTTTTTTGTTTTACAAATCAACGCTGTTTTAATGTAATTTTCTGTAATAATTTGTAATTGTATTTGTGCTGTTTTTTCAACAATGTTCCCCCCTCTTTTACCTCTATTTTTATTTGTACTCAACGCATTTTTTTCTTTTTACCCATTAGTTTTAAGCTTTAGTCAGTAGTGTTTTTTCCTGCCCGAAACGCTTTGCGTAATAGTGGCTTTAGGCATTGTATGTACTAGCTCCTATCTATAAAGCCAACAAACTTTGTAAAATCTCTTTATGTATGTACCTTTGCCTAAATAAAAATTATTATTATTATTATTATTATTATTATTATAAATGACGGTCCTGAAAAAGCCAAGAACGAAAGGACAAGACAACTTTATCCAAAAGAAAAGACAACCTACGAAGAGCCAGAAAATGGCGAAAAGAATGCCAGAAAACTTTATACTGTCGCCGAGACAAAGCTCTCAGGTGGGACACCATCAACGAAGCCACCTGATCACCATACAAAATGGTGATACACCCACGTCAAAAAGACCAGAGGCGAAGAGCAGAGGAGAAGGTCGAACCAGCCCCGTAATGGACCGGGTTCGGACACCGAGCCAATAGCACCGGAACCCAAGGCTGGGCTGACCACCAAAGGGGCCACAAGAACTACTCTCCCTGGGAATGTCTCCAACCAAACCAGAACCCGAAGCAACAGCTGGACCGGGGGAAGAGATACAGGTAACCCCCACCTCGACCAGTCCTGCTGAAAGGCATCCACCACAAACGCCTTGCAATCGGGGAAGGGCGTCACATAAATTGGGAGACCCCAAGACCAAGCCGACGTGAAGAGGTCAACGTCTGGGAGACCTTACATCTGACAGATCCAATGAAACGAGTCGTCTGTTAACCTTCCATTCCATGGACAGGGGATGGAATCGAGACAGACTGTCCGCCAGAATGTTGGACACTCCCCGGACATGAACCGCATGGAGAGCCAAACCCTGAGAATCCAGCAGATGAACCACTCGAAGGGACCAACCCCAAAGAGCCAAGGACCGAAGAGAACCCCCCCGGTTCAGGCAATGAACCACTGGAGAACAGTCCGAATGGAGGTGAATGGTCGATCCCTGAGCAACCCGAACTCTCCGAAGCGCGGACCAGACTGCCGGGAACTCCCGAACCGTGCTGTGAGCCCGACGGAAGGACGAACCCCACCTTCCCTGGCCTGCCTGGTGAGCACTGGTCACAAAGCTCCAGCCGAGAGACGACGCTTCTGTGAACACATCGAGCGAGGGCTCAGGAAGGCGCCAAGGCACCGAACCCTGAAAACCCCGAAGAGGAAGCCGGGGACGCAGCAACCGACACAAGGCCCCCGGAGGATGAACCCAACGATCGCGAGGGAGGTGGAAGGGACGTCCCCGAAGGAACCAAAACAGACGCCGAAGCTAAATCCGATGAGGCGGATAGACTAGCACGGCGAAGTTCAGACTCCCGTACAATTGCTCGAGCAACCGCCGAGTGACCCGGGACCCCCTCAGAAACAGCCGACAGTGGTCCCGCAGGCGCAGCAATGCCTCTGGAGGGAGAGTCAAGGAAACGGCCTGAGAATCCCAAATAAGACCCAGCCAGGTCCGAACCTGGGACGGAACCAGATAGGACTTCCTCGAGTTCACCAGGAACCCGATCCTGGCGAGCTGGGAAAGAACTATATCCCTGGTGAGCAGACAAGCTGACTGACTGGGAACCCACATCAGCCAATCGTCAAGGTAGGCCAAAACCCGAATCCCTAGAAGACGCAGACGGGTCACCACAACCCGGGTCAGATGCGTGAAAATGCGAGGTGCCAGATTCAACCCAAAAGGTAGGCATTGAAAGTAGTAAGTGTGACGCCCCACCACGAAACCTAACCAGTCCCTGAACTCCGGATGAATAGGAACGTGCCAATAAGTGTCCTTGAGGTCCAGGGACACCATCCAAGCACCCGGCTCCAACAGAAGCCGGACCTGAGACCGAGTAGTCATCCGAAAGGAGGGGCAAGGAATCCAGGGGTTCAGATGGGACAAGTCCAGAATGTACCTCAGATCCGCACAGTCCCGTTTCGGCACTGGAAATAGACAGGAAACCCACCTGACGGACAAAGTAGTTTCAACCACGCCCAAGCGCACCCACTTCAAGACGACTTGACAAAGCGCAGGAGAAGAAACCTGCCCTGTTAGTCCCGAACCCCCCAATGGAGGACGAGTTCCCCAATGCCACCGCAGGCCAGATGACACGACTGAAAAGGACCACAAATCGTGGGATCAAGCGTGGGCAAACAGAGCGAGCCTCCCCCCCCCCACAATTTCCCCATCAACGGGGCGAACCGCGAAAGGGCCGATGCCCCTAACGAGAACCCAAACGTCGAACAAGGCGATCACTGCACCGACTAGATGATGCTGGCCCCGAAGAGAACAACGGCTCAGAAACTGGCACCAATGGCCCACATCGACCAGCGGAACCCGGAATCCTCGAACGACCTCTCCGAGACTGCCGAGAATGATCGCCTCGGAGAATCAACAAGTCCACCATAGGACGACGACTAGATGAAGCCGCTTGCAGAAACTGAGAGACCACAATCTCTGCAAACAGCAACAGACAAAACAGAGACAAGAACTTAAGAGCCAGGGCCCAAGTGGATTCCAAAGAGAGGGCGAGCACAGCCTGACGGAACGTGAGGCGAGAAGCAAAAAAACAGAGACACCGCTTCCTTCAGGATGGGCGCAAAGAACTTCAACAGTGCAGCTGATGCCCTAGCTGCCGAAGTTAGTGCCCCAGATGAAGGCCCTTCACTCAACGCTCCCACATCCTCCTCAAGCCAGGCAGAAGACAGCTCAAGAATGGAAAAGAAACGTAAGACCGAAACCAAATGCCCATGGGCGCGCAAATCTTCCGCAACCAACAAAGCCGAAAGAAGAGGAACCTGCACGAGAAGCTGGAAAAGGCCAACATCCCGAGAAAGCACGGGAGTGAACAAGCACACATTAAGGTGCTCAAACTCGCACCCCCAGGTAAATGTGCATAAAAGTAGAAGTTTCCTGCCAATCAAGCATGAATCAGACAATCAGACAACCTAACCCATGCCACACCCCCAATGAAAAGAAAAGGGCAGTCTGCCAGCCAGGAAGACTCCGAAACCTCCAAACGCAGCCAAAAACAGGAAGAAGAACCAAACTCAAATGAGGATGGATCCATCGCAGAGGCATAACCCGGGTCTCGTAAGAGGTATGCAGCAAGAATTTCCCGAGTCACCTTCGCAGAGATACGGGAGTAGAAAACCTCTGGAAAGACGGAGCCAAGGTTCCCAAAGAAGCCCAGAACCAAACCCGGAGAGGAGCCGAACCCAAATCATACTCATACAGGGAAGGGAGGTAAGAAATCCCCTCCCCCTGCAACAATAAGCCCCGCAAAGAAGGCAAAAGCACCCAAGCGGGGTCAAAGGGATCCCAAGGCCCCCAGGACGACTCCTCCCCAGCCCCAGAATCCCCCACGTCGGGACCTGGGTCAGAGCCATCCTTCAAACCCTCTACCCCTGAAGAAAAGGCAGAATCCAGGGGAAAGGCAGACAAGAAGGGGGTCTGCTGGTGGGACCCATAAGCCTCAGCAGGAGGAACCAGCTCAAATGCCTCCATGCCCGACCCAGATGGGGCAGCCCCCGAGGTAGCCCGAGTCTCATTACCAACTAAACCCTGTGCTGAGGCCGAAACCCTCAGACGTTTTGGAGTCGGATACAGGGGGAGGCGGAGGTGCAGGAAGAACTACAGGGGAAGGACCAGGGAGCGCGGAAGGAGCCAAAGCCGAAGCGATTAAAGCCCCCGGGTCAGCATCCCTAAAACCAAAACAGGGCAGTCTCTGGGCATCCGGGGGGGAAACCAACCTAGCGCATTGCAGTAACCTAAACCTAACATGCAACGCTGATGCTGCCTGTACCCTAACAGGAACATCCTCAGAGTAAAACTGGAGCACAAGCAGAGACCATGACTTGCAAGACTCCGGGTCAAAGATGTTGTTGACCCAACAGGCAGCATGACGGAGGCAAAACAGGTGACTGTCACCCTTAGACAAGGGCACACTGCAACCTTCAAACCCGCACAAGGCAGGCTGGAACTCAGGAGATGCATTCATGGGTCCACTGAGCCCTGACAGGGGTTTCCAGGACCCGTAGGGTAACAACTACGGAAAGCCCGGGCAAAGTGTTGCTAACCGGTTAAGAAACCCAAACAAAACAAGGGGTAGATGATAACACTGAAAACCCCTGGGATGTGTACAAGTACCGGGGCCTAGCAGAGGGCCACCAAAACAATATCAGGAGAACTATAGACCCACGAGGCAGAACCTTCACCAGGCAAACAAAAACAAAAAAGAAAAATCCCGCAAAAGTACACCGTCCCCAGAGGCAACAGGAACCGATCACTGCTTAGGTGGCAGGTCGTGTAACACCTTGACCTCCTAACCAGCACAACACCACTTCCTACCCAAGGCCAAACAAGGGCCCCAAGCCCCAGCTGGCCCCAAGGTCGAGGCAAATGCTGAGCAGCAAGAACCGCTACGGGAGCGGTTCCCGAACGCCCCAGGGAAGATACCCCTGACATGCAGGGGCAGTACTCACAGGGCGCCTAGGGAAGGAAGCCCCTAAGCACATGCAGCCTCAGCACTGATGAGGTACTCCTAGCCACCGCACACTACACAAAGACAGCAGAGAACGCCACACATGGCAAACACCGCCCAGGAATTTGAGATCAGAGAAGAGTTTATCCCGGTTGACACTAGCTTATGAACTGAAGGCAGCCGGCACGGTGAGGTCTGGGGGCCCCCCTCTCCCTCCTGGGGAAGGGAGGGCTGTGCGGATGACCGGCGCGGCAGTAAATTGTGATAATTGCTCGTTTGATTGTTTCCTTGGGATTGTAGGGAGTTTCTACCTCTCTTCAGTTTTTGTTTTAGTTTTTTACCATGTGGGGTTTGTTTTGTTATGCCTAGCTTTCTGGGTGCCTAACCCAGGTCGATGGCAGATAAGGAAAACCCCCAACCACAATGGGGTTTTCCAGGGCCATTGCTCCCTGAAACCTCTCTGAAGGGGCCAGGTTCTGGCGCTGGTCCCTGGTAGGTCTGGACTCCATTGCTAATGTCCCGGTCTAACATAACATACATTAGCCCAATAAGCTCCAGGGAGCCATAGGGGCTCCCCACAGAAAAACGCGAAATTGCATCCCGTAGTAGTGGCACGAATAGCTTCAACACCGCAGACAAAGCACGCGCTGCTGAAGGCAACGCATCACCCCCCCCCCTCCCCAGAGGCGGACCCAAGCCCCTTCACATCCAATTCAAACCAGTCCGATGACAGCTCAAGGAGGGAGAAGAACCACAGTGCTGAGGCCAGCAGGCCCCGAGTGCACAATGCAGACGCCTCCTCCGGCGGCCAATGCAGCTGAAAGTGAAGGAACCTGCACATGATGCACATTTGTTGGTGCTCAAAGGACAGAGCCAGAGTCAATCGACTGCCACCAACAGTACAGCCTTCTGAACTGAGGAGAGTAGCTGGTGTGGAGGTGTGGAAGTCTGGGCCTTCCCCTCTCCCTCCCCTTCCAAGGGAAGGTGGGTTTGCGCAGACGGATGTGTAACGGTTATGGTGACGTCATGCTTGTTTGCTTGTTTTTGACTAGGGAGTTCTGCTTGCTAGTTTGGCTTTCAGTTTCCAATTTTTGACCAGCTGTAGTTTGTTTTGGAATTCCTACCATTCTGGGTGCCTGACCTGGTAGATCGCAGACAAAGACTGCTTCCAATTACATGGGGGCCATTACACTTTAGGCCATTGCTTGTCATGCCACTTCTTGAGGGGGGCCAGATTCTGGCTCTGGTCCCTGGATTGTTGAAATATGATGGAGCTCCTCTGATGCAATTGTTGCGTCGGTTGCATAGGTAAGGTAACCTGGTAGGCCTAGAACTCCATCGATTGTCTGTTGTCACAGTCTAACACTTTCGCTCGGGGATGACGCAGCATTGCGTCATCCGTTTACTGGCGGTAATGCCGGGGATGACGCAGCATTGCGTCATCCACTTTAAAAATTCGCCAAAAATCAGGTTTTTATCCGATTTTTTTGGGACTGGTTTTAAAATGTGCGCCGATGTCTTCCCATTTTCTTTGTTGAGCCTCGTGGCCCTCAGGCGGCTTGGCACACGCCGTGGGCCCATTGTCTTTGCTCCACTGTTGTGACCAATGTCGCCTCCCCTCGCATCTCAAACGTGTGAACATTTCGGCTATTTCCCGTGGCTATATTTCTTACTGCGGCTTTAGAAACTATCTACGCTTACTCCACGATGGATAGTAATCATGAACAAGGCCCTTCCAGGAAGAAAATTGTGAAAGAAAGGCTTGAAAAGGGTGGGAATTGGGAGTGTAGCAGGAAGGCCTCTGAGCGCTCACTCACGGCTAACGAATGGCCCGTCTTCAACTCGTCGGCAGTTGGAGCGTGACCAGGTTTTTTTTTTTTATATGCTAATGTCCCTCTAGAGACTTTTATTACGAACCCATTGAGACCAAAATGAAAGACCTAGGACAAAAATTGAGGTGACCAGATTGAAAATAGTGAAAACATTTTATCCCGTTTGCGTGCTCCCGGGTAACTCGTTCGCACTTTCTCTGTTTGCTGCGGGTAATTAGCCGGGCTTTTGGAGTTTATATGCATTTAGTGCTGTAGAGAATTTTATTGCGAACACAATGATACCAAATTTAATCTCGTAGAAGGAGAATTGAGGTGACAAAGTTGAAGAGAGTATACACTTTTCGGAATTAACGCGCGCTTCCGTGACACGCTGGGACCCATATCGCCCTGTCGAGGGGTGGCGCGCGGGGTGAGCGAAAGTGCTAATATATGCACATCAGCCCAGTATAGGTCTAGGGAGCCGAAGTGGCTCTCCACAGAAATGTTGTATTTTTCAGGAAATATAAAATACTGTATATTATGATTTGTTTTCAATATATTATACACTCACTCACATAATATGTACATGTTTTTGCACCATTATTGGACATTTAGTAGTCCTGGAGAGTGTTATACTCATCGAAACAAATGACAGAGCTCAGAGGGACTTCACAAGCTTCACACCATGTTAACACCATCCAAATAATTACGTTTAATATAACTATATATATTCAATATAAAAATATAAAAATAACACTATTCAATAATAACATTCAAAAGGTGACACCCCTAGGGTCAACACTTGCATCAGAGGAGCTCCAGCATATTTCAACAATCCTAAGTATTGTAGTACAGGTTGATGGTAGTGAGTGGTGTCCCAGAGAACATAAAGGTATAATGCTTTTGAAAAATAGGTGAGATAATAGGAATGTGCTAAGGGAAGTGAAAAATCGGATGAGAAAAAGTTGCCCTAGTGTTTACAGTGCAGAGAAGAACATTCAAGATGGCTGCCGGCAAGAGGAAAAACAAAACAGAGCTTGATTTTGCGGGATTCAATGAAGAAAGCATTGATATTAGTAGTCTACATAACAAGTTGGTAAAATTAGATACTATAGTGAACTCTCATGTAGAAATAATTAGTAAATTGAAAGAAAGTAATGACCATTTGAAGAGCAAAGTTGTATGTCTTGAGAGTTTAGTGAAAGACTTGTGCAAGGATAAGAATCAATTAGAAACAAACTGCAAAGGTATAGAAGAAAATAAATTCTTAAAAATAGCTTTGGAAGAAGTTAAAGTAAATTTAAACATATATGACTGCAATAGGATAGGTAAGGAATTTCAACAGGAGAAACAGCTTTTGTCAGCACAGATGGAGGAAGTTACACAGGGAATAGAACAGTGCAAGAAAGATATGCAACTCACCTATGCACAAGTGGCCAAGGAGAAGGAAAAAATTGAAGAAGTAGTAAAGGAAGCCAAACACTGCAGCAACCAAGATAAAACAAACATTAAGCTGGAAGTGAGAAAGGAATTGGCATCTAACCCGAAGTTGGTGCAAAACACAGTTGATCGGAGCAAATCCCTGATAATTTTTGGTTGCAAAGAAAAGGAGATAGCATCTAGGTCAGAAAGAGCTGTAGAAGAAGCAAAAGTAGTAGATAAAATTGTTGGCCTCGTAGAAGATCTTACAACCATAGAGAATGTGTGCGACTACAGGAGAATAGGCAAATACGTAAAAGGGAAAGATCGACCTTTGAGGATCACCCTAAGCAGTGCCAAACAGATGGAAGAAGTACTAAGGAATGCTAGAAAAGTACAAAGTGATGAGGTAGGGAAAGTGTGGTCGTTAGGCTGAGATCTTTCAAAAGAAGACAGAGAAAATGAATCTGAACCTCACCGAGGCAAAACGTTTAAATGAGGTTTAAATGAGAGCAGGAATGAAGAAGAAATCAATTTTTTTTTCTACAAACTGATAGGGGTAGGCAGACTAGTAAAGTGGTACATAAAGGCAAACCAGCAAAATCAATAGAGAGAGGAAGTGAAGAATAAGAAGAGGAGGAACAAGTTCCTGAAGATTGCATACACCATCATAGATGGAGTGAGATTGAAGATACTGGAGTTAAGTGATGTAATACAGCTGCAGACACCAGATATTGTTGCACTCACGGAGACAAAACTTGAAGATGATATTGTAAGTGAGGTCATATTCCCAAGGGGCTACTCAATTTGGAGACGGGACAGAAAAATTAGGAAAGGCGGTGGCGTTGCTGTGCTGGTGAAAGAACACCTAAAGGTGAAAGAAATAATGACTGCCAATCCACAAGAAGTTGACATAATAGCACTAGAGATCTGCCATGAGGATGATAAACTAATGATCATACATGCATATAGTCCACCGCTAAGCAGCACATGGTCAAAGGAGGAGCTAGATAGTAAACGAGAAGATCTTATAACAATAATGAGAGAGATTATAGCGAGAGCGGATAACGATAGATCACGACTGTTGATAGTCGGTGACTTCAACTTGAAATCCATAGACTGGGAACCATATGAAGCTAAAACAGAAGATTTTTGGACCTGTAGATTTGTAGACCTCATCCTGGAAACATTCTTGTATCAACATGTTAAACAAGCTACGAGGATGGGGGAAGCGGACGTTCCCTCCATGCTAGATTTGATATTTACCAGGAAGGAGGAAGAAATATTTGACATTCAGTACCTTCCTCCCTTGGGTAAAAGTGACCATGTCTTTTTGGGAATGAAGTATGCAATTCGTTATAATCTGGAAAAAAAGGAGGTTGAAAAACCTGACTTCAGGAGAGGACATTATGGCGACCTTCGAAATTTTTTTAGTGAATATAATTGGACAGACTTGTTCCTAGGCAAGGAAGTGAATGAGATGTAGGTCAAGTTTTGTGAAATATAAGATAAAGGCACCAAAAAATTTATACCAAAATAGAGATGCAGAACTAGGAAACAGGATTGCTTCAATAGAAATTGCGAGAGGGCCAGAGACCAAAAGACACAAAAATGGAATCAATACAGGAAGAGGCCAAACCCCCAAACATACCAGAGATACAAAGATGCGAGAAACAACCACACGGCAGTGAGGAGAGAGGCAGAAAGGAATTTTAAAAAAGGGATTGCAGACAAATGTAAAACAGAACCATGTCTATTCTATAAATTCATAAACAACAATTTGCAGGTAAAGGATAATATTCAGAGGTTGAAAATTCGAAATAGATTCAAAGAAAATGAAAATGAAATGTGTGAAACATTAAACGAAAAGTTCCAAAGTGTGTTTGTACAAAATAAAATCTTCAGGAAACCAGACACAATAAGAATTCCAGAGAACAGCATAGAGCACGTAGAGGTGTCTAGAGATGAAGTGGAGAAAATGCTAAAGGAGCTAAGTAAGAACAAAGCAGTTGGTCCAGATGGAGTTTCACCATGGGTTCTGAGAGAATGTGCACCTGAGCTCAGCATTCCACTTCAACTGATTTTGCAGGCATCCCTGTGTACAGGAGTTGTAGCAGATGTGTGGAAAAATACTAACATAGTTCCAATCTACAAAAGTGGCAGCAGGGAAGACCCCCTCAATTATAGACCTGCATCACTGACAAGTGTAATAGTCAAAATATTGGAAAAATTAATTAAAACTAAATGGGTAGAACACCTGGAGAAAAACGATATAATATCAGACAGACAGTATGGTTTTCGATCTGGAAGATCCTGTGTAACGAACTTAATCAGTTTTTATGAACGAGCTACAGAGATTTTACAGGAAAGAGATGGTTGGGTTGACTGCATCTATCTGGACCTAAAAAAGGCTTTCGACAGATTTCCCCATAAGAGGTTGTTCTGGAAACTGGAACATATTGGAGGGGTGACAGGTAAGCTTATAGCATGGATGAAAAATTTCTTAACTGATAGAAACATGAGGGCCATAATCAGAGGCAATGTATAGGATTGGAGGAATGTCACAAGTGGAGTACCACAGGGTTCAGTTCTTGCACCGTTAATGTTCATTGTCTACATATATGATCTACCAGATGGAATACAGAATTATATGAACATGTTTGCTGATGATGCTAAGATAATAGGGAAGATAAGAAACCTAAATGATTGGCATGCCCTTCAAGAAGACCTGGACAAAATAAGTATATGGAGCAACACTTGGCAAATGGAATTTAATGTGAATAAATGCCATGTTATGGAATGTGGAATTGGAGAACATAGACCCCACATAACCTATAAATTATGTGAGAAATCTTTAAAGAATTCTGACAAAGAAAGGGATCTAGGGGTGGTTCTAGATAGAAAACTGTCACCTGAGAACCACATTAAGAACATTGTGCGAGGAGCCTATGCTGAACTCTCTAACTTCAGAATTGCTTTTAAATACATTGATGGCGAAATACTAAAAAAATTGTTCACGACTTTTGTTAGACCAACGTGTTCGCAATAAAATTCTCTAGAAGAACATCAGTAAAAAAAAGTCACAAAACGTATAGGGATACCAGCACCAAATAAAAAATAACTACGAAGATGACTCGCCGTGAGCGCCCAACAGCAACAAAATGTTTTTACTTTTGGGATTGTTATCACCTCCACACTTCGTCTACAGCGTTAATTTTGGTATCAATGGACTCGCAATGAAATTCCCAACACGGTGATATGAATATAAGCGTAGAATAATGATGCGGCCCGCCTGCAAGAGTGTGGGAAGTGGTGAAATTGTTACCCGGTATCGGTGACGGGACGACGCACGGCGCTTTGAAAGTTTATACTTATTTTACTCTCATGACATTAATTTTCTATGTACGTCATTCATTTTTGTGTCAATGTGTTCGCAATAGAATGTTCTATGAGCCCATAGGTAAAAAAAATCAACAAATTGTAAGATAGAATAGCGCCAAATATAAAACAACGCTGGAACATATCAGTGAGCGTCAAATACACACGAAATGTTTTTACTTGTTATGTTTGTCAAGTTTATACTTGTTGCACACAGTTATTTTTGGTTGTACATTGATCGGAATAAAATTCCCTAAACAGACATATGCATATAATACATGATATGGGGGAAGCATTACCAGTATAAACGGCTAAAGTCAACCACCTGCAACCCGTTTGGGACATAATACCATTTGATCGAAGTGGTCCACACCTTTCATGAACTTATTGTACAATGCAGCCTAGTGGTGAGAAAGAGAGCCTCATGGCGCGCAGTTTGAAACAAACCCAAAGTAAATCGGATAAAAATTGAATTTTATACAAATATTTTAAAAGAGGACATAAATTTATGTCCACTATGCATTAGCGTTAGACGAAACAGGACTCACCGGTGAGTCCGGTTAGCGCGAAAGTGTTAAGAAGCACATAAACAAACTGGAAAAGGTGCAAAGACATGATACCAAGTGGCTCCCAGAACTGAAGGACAAGAGCTACGAGGAGAGGTTAGAGGCATTAAATATGCAAAAACTAGAAGATAGAAGAAACAGAGGTGATATGATCACTACATACAAAATAGTAACAGGAATCAATAAAATTGATAGGGAAGAATTCCTGAGACCCGGAACTTCAAGAACAAGAGGTCATAGATTTAAACTAACAAAACAAAGCTGCCGGAGAAATATAAGAAAATTCTCTTTTGTAAACAGAGTGGTAGACGGTTGGAACAAGTTAGGTGAGAAGGTGGTGGAGGCCAAAACCATCAGTAGCTTCAAAGCGTTATATGACAAAGAGTGCTGGGTAGATGGGACACCACGAGCGTAGCTCTCATCCTGTAACTACACTTAGGTAATTACACTTAGGTAATTACAAATCTGTCTCTAGACATATATTTGCCGAACAATGGTGTTGGAACAGTCTGGTCTTTGCTCCAATAATCTGTGAGGATGTGTTTGGCACAATGTTTCATCAACATACACATACATTTCACCTACAGTTGTATCTTTCCAATGCTGCATTCATGAAAAATCTGATAATTCTTCAGCAATGAGATGAGCCACGTATTTGTTCATTTCCTGAACAATATGTTCCATGAGCAGCTCATCAAAATATGTGGTAAAGAAGTCTATTTCACACATTTTGTCATCATTATCAGTGAAAAGGCTTGTAATTCCAACATCTTTAGCATCAAAGGCAGGAATTTCTTGAATAAAATTTTCCCAGTTACTCCACAAAAAAAAATGCTGTCTTCCGACTGGCAACAGCGGCACCATAACGAGAAATCCGAGGACCAGAAGCTGAAGCCCATCTATGCACATTAGGGGCGAGAAGGGATGATGAGGGAAAATTCATTGAAGATGCAGAGGGGCTCTGCTCATCATTGGCTCCATGGGCAGCACTTGGGTGGGCGAGATGTTACTGATGCGACAAAAGTTCGCTTGGCAAAACCACTGGCACTAGCAACAGGCGTAGTAAAACTCCTCTCTGATTCTAAACACTAAAACCAAAAAATGATTCACCTTCCTTAGACTCGTCAAGCAAATCCTCATAATCTGGCAAAGTAACACATGAACTATGTGGTTGGGCACGAAGTGAAATTGAGTATGGGCGAGAAGGCAAGGGTGAGGGGATAGGAGGCCTGACTCTCATGGCACACACTTGTTCATTCTCACTATCGGTCGTTTCAAGATCTTCTGGCTGTGTGTAGTCCTGATCAATGTCTGAGTCATCAATATCAGGATCATCACTCTCCTGGAACAATTCCTGATTGATTTCATCATCAGTCAATGATTGTGTTGCAGGCTGTGCTGAGCGCAGTCGGCCGCTGGTACGTGGTGTGCTCGCCATGGTCTCTGCCGGGTAACTAAGGACTTTCCACAATGGTGGCCTAAGTGGGATTTTTTTCCAACATGTCATTTGTTTAATATCAGCCATGGCTGTACTATAGCTGCCCCTATTCCTCATGGAGCTTTTAAAATCATGCGTGAGACCCTCAAACATACATTTATGTAGTGCACTATTTTGTGACAGTTCCTCCCTACATACATGTATATTTTGTGCCGTTTGACAGTTAATAGGTGTGATAGCTTCCACAGTGTTGACCTCTTCATCAAAGGTAGCATTATGGTTTATCCTTCTCATAATTATCTCATTGATATAACTATTAAGAGTGTCCACTGATGGCTAAGACCTGCCTTAATCTACTGAGTTTTTTGTCAACATGCTTTCAACTGGAGCAGAGTGTGAATGTACTGTTGATGAAGGCATTGACAACATTTTGTTGGTACTGGTCAAAGAACTCCCTACTAGCATTCAGGCACAATCCTATATTAGTCCTCTTAGTACAGACTGAAGTGTAAACTCCACCATTCCTTTCTGAGACTGTTACATTCAGGAAAGGCAACTTACCTTCACTCTCTTTATCTTAGGTGAAGCTAAGTAAAGAATTTTGCTTGAAATTTTCCTTGTCAAGTATCTGAAAGAAGATGTCTTCACATATGTACAGTCAACAACGGGTTTAAGGTCTGGGGGGGGGGGTGTCAACAAGGAATTTCTTCTCAATGGTACCCCATGTTAAAATTTGCAAACAGGACACCAAGGGGCAACCCATGATGAGACTACTGGGGAGGGAAGATCAGCAAAACAGTCTCAAAGCTTTCTCAAGAGTTAAAATATGAAATAGATACAATTAATTATTGAGAAGAATTATAAATTTATACATAGAAAAGATAAATAATAAACAAAGTGCAAGCAATATATTTTCCTTTAGATTTATAAATATTAAACAATTACAGTATATACATACAGGTCCTCCATCGATCATGAAAAGAATGCCATCTTCAGCATATGTCTTAAAGTCCATTTGTAAATCAAACTGTTTCTTGAAGCGGTAACCATTACGGGTATCCATAGCTGCATACCCATTCCCATTAAATCGAAGACCAGTTGGGGGTGCCAGATCAACAAGACGATCCCTGTAAATGTAACATTCTCAATAGGTGTCCATGGCAAAGAAATATAATTAACAGATAATCTCTAGAAATATCAGGTTGAAATTAAAGTGCTGGTTATGATGAAACTCACCTTTCAAGTAGCTCACTATAGCTAGCAAGAGAACTGGGATTACCAGGCCTTAGAAAATTGCACCAGACCTCCGCAATCCACCTGAGCCTGACATATTTCAGGCCAGAAGTGCATTCTGGCTACTAGGTACGACATTATATATATATATATATATATATATATATATATATATATATATATATATATATATATATATATATATATATATATATATATATATATATATATATATATATATATATATATATATATATATATATATATATATATATATATATATATATATATATATATATATATATATATATATATATATATATATATATATATATATATAT
The DNA here is from genome assembly GCF_040958095.1 of Procambarus clarkii. Lineage (NCBI taxonomy): Eukaryota > Metazoa > Arthropoda > Malacostraca > Decapoda > Cambaridae > Procambarus > Procambarus clarkii. The sequence continues at coordinate 16,211,644 of NC_091212.1, read as the reverse complement.
ATATATATATATATATATATATATATATATATATATATATATATATATATATATATATATATATATATATATATATATATATATATATATATATATATATATATATATATATATATATATATATATATATATATATATATATATATATATATATATATATATATATATATATATATATATATATATATATATATATATATATATATATATATATATATATATATATATATATATATATATATATATATATATATATATGTCGTACCTAGTAGCCAGAACGCACTTCTCAGCCAACTATGCAAGGCCCAATTTGCCTAATAAGCCAAGTTTTCATGAATTAATTGTTTTTCGACTACCTAACCTACCTAACCTAATCTAACCTAACTTTTTCTGCTACCTAACCTAACCTATAAAGATAGGTTAGGTTAGGTTAGGTAGGGTTGGTTAGGTTCGGTCATATATCTACGTTAATTTTAACTCCAATAAAATAAAATTGTCCTCATACATAATGAAATGGGTAGCTTTATCATTTCACAAGAAAAAAATTAGAGAAAATATATGAATTCAGGAAAACTTGGCTTATTAGGCAAATCGGGCCTTGCATAGTAAGCTGAGAAGTGAGTTCTGGCTACTAGGTACGACATATATATATATATATATATATATATATATATATATATATATATATATATATATATATATATATATATATATATATATATATATATATATATATATATATATATATATATATATATATATATATATATATATATATATATATATATATATATATATATATATATATATGTCGTACCTAGTAGCCAGAACGCACTTCTCAGCCTACTATGCAAGGCCCAATTTGCCTAATAAGCCAAGTTTTCATGAATTAAATGTTTTTCGGCTACCTAACCTACCTAACCTAACCTAACCTAACTTTTTCTGTTACCTAACCTAACCTAACCTATAAAGATAGGTTAGGTTAGGTTAGGTAGGATTGGTTAGGTTCGGTCATATATCTACGTCAATTTTAACGCCAATAAAAAAAATTGGCCTCATACATAATGAAATGGGTAGCTTTATCATTTCATAAGAAAAAAATTAGAAAAAATATATTAATTCAGTTAAACTTGGCTTATTAGGCAAATCGGGCCTTGCATAGTAGGCTGAGAAGTGCGTTCTGGCTACTAGGTACGACATATATATATATATATATATATATATATATATGCACACACTTATTTAATTTTCAAATAAGCATCTTAATTAGATGCTCTATTGCAGCTGGAACACTTTATGCCTTTGTCGGCCACTTAGCACCAGTATCACGCCCTTCTTACCCAAAAATCAGACTCTAAAATTGGAGCTTTAAAACCCACTGTACCATTTATATGAGTCATAAATACTCATATACCACCTAAGTAAGACAGAAGCGAGAAATGAGTAACACTTTGTGGGCCAGCCAGAAGCTTATGGCCCGTGCAGGAAAAGCCCTACAAAAAAAAAAAAAAAGGCAGGAACAGTCACAGAAGTGGTGACATATGGGTGAAGAAGCTGCACAGGAATTTATATTCCTATTCAGTACTGTAAGAGTTCGGTAATGTGAATTCTGTTAACCCAAATTTTCAGGTAACCCGAATTAATTTGCATTCACCGTTTTAGAGCAAATGGTAGGAGTAACCATTAAAGTGTCCCAGTAGTACAGCTGGGTTCATTCTTGACTCACAATCGAGAAGGTTCGAATCCTGGGCAAGACAGAAATGGATGGCGGCATTTCTTATCACCAAATACTCCTATTCACCTAACAGTAAGTAGGTAACCAGGAGTTAGTCAGCTTGTTGTGGGGCTGCATCCTGGGGGGTCAGTAATTCGACCTTGGGGGAGGACCTCAATATAAGCCTAACACATATAAATATACTCTAGCTCTCTGTCCCCCATCATAATGAATTATTATTAAATTAAAATGCCAGAGTAATCAGGTAAATGATGGGAATGTGTGGTTATGTGGCAGGTGTAACAATGTTGCGGTACAAAAAAATTATAGCTATTAATTTCTGGATATTCTTGGTAAGAAATATAGGTAAGTCAAATGTTCAGTTAATTCATATTGGGGTGGGTCCCATATGATTTGGATTACTGGGTATAGACAGTATTTATAAAATGTTGTGTACCATACAAATAATAATTAATGAAATATAGTATAATAATGTACCTTATTCTTTATAATACTGACATTATCTGAATTTTTAAAATATTTATAAGATTTTATCTAACCTTTCCAAAGCACCACGTTGCTGATTGTTGTTAGTACCATCTGTCATAAAATTCCACAGTCCAATGGGTTGGTCGTTAAGACGAAGGTCTTCCAGCTGCCCATAGAATGAAGTACTACTGATGGCACTATTAACATCAATTCCAGCAGGAATTCCACCAATGTAAATCTTGGATACTTTTGGATCAAGATTGAACACTGAGTACCTGCCAGGTAATACTTTCTCCATTGGTTCACCTTCCATTTCTTCACGATCCACAGATAACTTCACCAACTTCCCGGTTCTGTAATAATAAGTATATGGCAGTAAATCTAAAAGTTATTCTATATTAATCATAATAACCATTTTTGGTATGAAAGTTAAATCAAGAGGATATACATAATCCTATATAACAGGAACACAATATGGTAAGGTAATGTAATTACCAGGAGAAAGTGCTAAGCCATTTTAGCTATATAGCACTTGGAAGGGATAGAGAAATAAGGATTTAGGATAGGACAGAGGAAAAGAATGGTGCGCAACCACTTGGTACGGTTAGGGATTGAACTCTAACCTGCAAGAAGCAAGATCATTGCTCTAACATTCAGTCCAAATGGTTGGGTAAGGCATGGAATAAACTATCATAAAGTATTAAAAAAAATTATGCTCTCCCCCATCTCTCTCCACAGTTGTGTGAGAGCAGGCTATAGGTGTAAGGGCAGGCTAAAGGTGTAAGGGCAGGCTAAAGGTGTAGGAAGGCTAGGTGTGAAGGCAGGTTAAATGTCTAAGGGCAAGTTAAAGGAGTATAGGCAGGAGCCGGTCGGCCGAGCGGACAGCATGATGGACTTGTGATCCTATGGTCCTGGGTTTGATCCCAGGTGCTGGCGAGAAACAATGGGCAGAGTTTCTCTCACCCTATGCCCTTGTTACCTAGCAGTAAAATAGGTACCTCGGTGTTAGTCAGTTGTCCCGGGCTGCTTCCTGGGTGTGGAGCCTGGTCGAGGACCGGGCCGCGGGGACACTAAAAAGCCCCGAAATCATCTCAAGATAACCTCAAGATAGGATAAAGGTGCGAGGGAAGGCTAAACATGTGAGGGAAGGCTAAAGGTGTGAGGCAGGTTCACCTTGGGGGGGAAGGGGTTGCCAAACACCTCACAAGCAAACAGAAATAAATATCTTTGGTCTGCTCCATGGGACATGCTTTGAATGAGAGCTAAACCATGAGAATAAAAAAATGAGTTACCAATAAAGCTTAGCCCCACAAGGGAAGAGACCAAAGCAACCCCATTTCCTCCACAGTTAAGTCAATGAACCACTGGAGCAGTCAAGTGGAGCCTGATGATAGAACCTGCCAGGAGACGAAGCAACTGCATAGCATGCCAAATTATCATAAGCTTGCACAATGTGCTGTGCACTTGACTCATAGAACCCTCTTAACCAGCCTAAGTGACCACATGAGTGTGTGGTCACAAATCCCAAACATAGAGCCAAGGCATCAGAGAAAAATGTCAAATGCAGGGGATGGAAGTCGCCACAGTGCAGAACCCTAAATGCCCAAAGAGGAAGCTAGCAAATCAGATGGTTCTAGGGCCAATTGAGCCTGCACCTGATAATCCTGGCAGTGGCAAAAGGTTATCTTGAGAAGATTTCGGGGCTTAGCGTCCCACGGCCCAGTCCTCAACCAGGCCTCCTTTTTGTTACACACCCGCCAGGAAGCAGCCTTTAGCAGCTGTCTAACTCCCAGGTACCTATTTACTGCTAGGTAACAGGGGCATCAGGGTGAAAGAAACATTTTGCCCATTTGTCTCCGCCTCCACTATGGATTGAACCCGGAACCTCAGGGCTACGAATCTGAAGTGCTGTCCACTCAGCTGTCAGGTTCCTTGGATGAAGGGATGGAACCAAAGAAAACAGAACAACACTGGGGGGCCAAATTTTACCCAGAGGTTAAACCACACAAGCAAAGTTCAGGCTTTCACACATTTGGTTCAGCAAACAAAAAGTGACCCAGAAACTCTCCACCTCCAGCTGAAGAGAAGCATCCAAGCAGAGCATGGACACAAGAGGGAGAAGAAAGCCAATGAGGAATCTCAGACCAGGCCCAACCAGGTCCAAGCCTGCAATGGAAACAAAAGGGACTTTTGACTATTCACCAGAAACCCAAACCTGGTGAGCTGGGAAAGAACAAGATCTTTGGCTTCAAACACACTGACTGGATTTGTCTCCAAACCAACCAGTCATCAAGGTAGGCTAAGATGCAACCCCTAACACCTGAAGATGATAAACCACGATGTGCCAACCTAGCGAACATCCTTTTTTCACACCGTATGAACACCTTAAATGTAGGGTGTTCATACTGCCACTGCTTCCTGCACCTCTCTAAGGGGGATGCAAGGTTATGGCTTCTGGCCCCTGGTAGGCCAATAGAACTCTGCAATTAATAACACGCGGGGACACTAAAAGCCCCGAAATCATCTCAAGATCTCAAGATAGTAGTATGACACTAAACCAGTAATAATAGCTTCTGGGAGTTTCAAGGCACATCCTGCCTTCCCCCCCCCCCCCACATAGATTTTTTTTTATAAATTACTTATTTTTCTTTTTATTTTACTATTTATTTACCTTTCCACAGTGATCTTACTCCAAACACCATCAGCAATGTACAACTTGCTGTATTCAATAGTGTGTGCACCAGCTCCAAGATCCATAGTGAGGCGTACAAAACCACGGTCCACTTCAAGGGCCATAAAATCATCAGTAGTTGTGCGACGCATTCGCTGACTACCTCCAACAGGTGTGCCCATAAAGAGAATAAGTCCTGATGGTTCTTCTGTTTGAATGAACACTGAAAGCTGTAAAAGAAAATACATTTGAATTAATAATGTTTAATAAGGTTTACAGAGTGTTCCCCCCCCCCCATCACAAGCTGCTCCCCAAAGCTTATGAATTTTTACCCAATAGGCCAATTTCAGATGAGTCCACATATTATGAAAACCCAACTAAAATAGCCAAAAGCAGATATTCACATACTAATAATAATGAGAAAACAATATTTGTATGAATAAATAATAAACAAAACTCAAAATTATCCCATGTGTCCAAACTACTGCCCCACCACTTTTTTTCCTGCCACCAGAATGAAGCACTATTTAACACTTTCGCTCACCCCGCGCGCCACCCCTCGACAGGGCGATATGGGCCCCAGCGTGTCACGGAAGCGCGCGTTAATTCCGAAAAGTGTATACTCTTTTCAACTTTGTCACCTCAATTCTCCTTCTACGAGATTAAATGTGGCATCATTGTGTTCGCAATAAAATTCTCTACAGCACTAAATGCATATAAACTCCAAAAGCCCGGCTAATTACCCGCAGCAAACAGAGAAAGTGCGAACGAGTTACCCGGGAGCGCGCAAACGGGATAAAATGTTTTCACTATTTTCACTCTGGTCACCTCAATTTTTGTTCTAGGTCTTTCATTTTGGTCTCAATGGGTTCGCAATAGAATTCTCTAGAGGAACATTAGCATATAAAAAAAAAAACCTGGTCACGCTCCAACCGCCGACGAGTTGAAGACGGGCCACGCGTTAGCCGTGAGTGAGTGCTCAGAGGCCTTCCAGCTACACTCCAAATTCCCACCCCTTTTCAAGCCTTTCTTTCGCAATTTTCTTCCTGGAAGGGCCTTGTTCATGTTTACTATCCATCGTGGAGTAAGCGTACATAGTTTTTAAAGCCGCAGTAAGAAATATAGCCACGGGAAATAGCCGAAATGTTCGCACGTTTGAGATGCGAGGGGAGGCGACATTGGTCACAACAGTGGAGCAAAGACAATAGGCCCACGGCATGTGCCAAGCCGCCTGAGGGCCACGAGGCTCAACAAAGAAAATGGGAAGACATCGGCGCACATTTTAAAACCAGTCCCAAAAAAATCGGATAAAAACCTGCTTTTTGGCGAATTTTTAAAGTGGATGACGCAATGCTGCGTCATCCCCGGCATTACCGCCAGTAAACGGATGACGCAATGCTGCGTCATCCCCGAGCGAAAGTGTTAACCACCATACTGCGCCGAGTTTATTGTGAAATTCCCCTGGTGCGCATGAAATAAAGTGTTCCCAAAAAACCAGCGTTGAATGTAATGAAACGCCATTTTCTGGGTGAGCCCCGGAGGCTCCCTGGAGCTTATTGGGCTAATGTATGTTATATTAGACCAGGACATTAGCTAAGGAGTTCAGACCTACCAGGGACCAGCGCCAGAACCTGGCCCCTTCAGAGAGGTTTCAGGGAGCAATGGCCCTGGAAAACCCCCTTGCGGTTTGGGTTTTCCTTATCTGCCATCGACCAGGGGTCAGGCACCTGGAAAGGTAGGCATAACAAAACAAACCCCACATGGTAAAAACTAAAACAAAAAATCGAACAGAAAGGTAGAAACTCCAACAATCCCAAAGAAACAAGCAAACATCACACTTTACTGGCGCGCCGTCCGCGCAGCCCTCCCCGCCCCGAGAGGGGAATAGGGGTGCCCCGGACCCACCGCGCCAGCTGCCTAGCTTCAGTTCGGAAGCTAAGCTTCAACCAACGCGAAAAACCGCCGACCGGTGGGGAGGGAGGGTTGCTAGGGAGCCTCCAGGGCTCACCCAGCAAATGGCTTTTCATTACATTCAATGCTGGTTTTCTGTGGGGAGCCCCTATGACTCCCTGGAGCTTCATACCCAAAGAGAAGAAAAAGAAAGGGCTAACTCGGGAGGAGGCCGCCACAAACTCCGCAACGCTGAAGCAGAGACAACAGGCTGCAACCTGCAACCCAAGGCAATCAACACTGCACAGGAGCAGACGCTCATAAAGAATGGGCGGCCAAGAACCTGCGCGACCCTCAAATCCCTGCGCCCGAAATGAGCCCTAGACATTACCAACACAGCAGCAAAAGCTGCAAACGTCCGAACAGCACAGGGCGCATGGACAGAGTGCAGGCTGGAAGACTGAAGAACTCTGCGGACGACCTGGGAGACCCGAGCCCTGAAACAGGGAACGAGGGGAACCGGATCAACCCAAAACGCATCCCCAGACATGGTACGCAGGTAACGGCAAAAAGCGCAACAGGACAACACAGGACGCACCCTTGGCCAAACCAATCAAGCATCAATAACCCAAGAACCCCTCCAGAAAACAGCCGTCTCAACCGTCGCCAGGACGGAGAAAGGCTACAAATGTACAAACCTACCACCAGTACCAAAGAGCAGAAACCTGAACCAAAGGGGCTACCACAAACCTGAAAAGATAAGAAGGCACCCTGATCAAAGACCAGTATGCTCAGGCAACGCATGAGCATACTGGAGGTGAAACAAAACACGAGAAAGAGTATGAAACGGGGCAGATGTGATGTCCACCCTGAATGCAAGCCAGAGCGGCTCCGCCAGCGCCGCACAAAACGAGGCAACAGTAAGAAACATCAATTAACTGTAGTCCTGAAAACCCAAAAAAGGACAAGACAACCTGATGCGAAAGAGAAAACAACCTATAAAGAGCAAGAAAAAGTGCATAGAAACACCAGGAATGTCATACTGTCGCCAAGACAAAGCTCACAGGTGGGACACCATCAACAAAGCCACCTGATCACCGCAGAGATGGTGATACCCGCGTCAAAATACCAGATGCGAAGAGCTGAGGAGAATGCCGAAGCAGTCACACAGAGAACCAATCCGACCTGCCGAAAGAAGCGGAGCCGCGGGAAAACGCCCCGGCTTCAGACACCTATGAAGCAGCGTCTGAAAATAAAGCTGGGCTGGTCACCAAGGAACCATAAGGACTACTTTCGTGGGAATAGGCTCAAACCGAGCCAGAACCTGAAGCAACAGCTGGACCGGGAGAAGAGGAACAGGTACCCCCACCTCGACCAGTCCTGCCGAAAAGCATCCACCATGAACGCCTCGCATGCGGGTAAGAGCGCCACATAAAATGGGTGATGCCTAGACCACGCCAACTCGAAGACATCCATGGCCAGGAGTCCATACGTCCGGCAGAGCCAACGAAACAAGTCGGCGACAAATGGCCAATCCGCGAACAGAGGAATGAACCAAGACAGCTGTCTGCCAGTATGCAGGACACACCCTGGACATGAACCTCACGGTTAGCCAAACCCCGAGAGTCCAGCAAACTGAGCCACTCTAAGGAACCAACTCCAAAGGTCAACACCTAAGAGAAACTCTGTGGTTCCGGCAAAGAACCGCCAGAGAACAGTCCAAATGGAGCTGAATGGTAGAGCACCAAGTGACCCAAATCCTCCGAAGCACAAACCAGACAGCCACAAACTCCCTAACCATGCTGTGAGCCTAAGGGATGGACAGACCCCACCATCCCTGGCCGACCTGGTGAGCACAGGTCACAAAGCCCCAGCTGAGAGATGACTCGTCCGTGAACACATCGAGCGAAGGCTCGGGGAGGTGCCAAGGCACAGAACTCCGAAAACCCCAAAGAGGAAGCTGGTGACGCAGCACCAACACAAAATCCCTGGAGGATCAAACCCAACGATTGCAAGAGAGGTGGAAGGGGAGTCTCCGAAGGAACCAAACAGACGCCGAAGCCAAACCCGACCCCGCGGGCAGACCAGCATGTGAAAGTTCAGACTCCCGCACAACTGCTCGAGCAACTGCTTAGCAACCCAAGACCCCCTCATGAACTGCCAAAGGCGGGACCACAGCCGCAGCAACACTTCTGGAGGGAAAGACAAGGAGCGGCCCAAGAGCCCTAAACAAGGCCCAGCTAGGTCCGAACCCAGGACGGAAACAGATGAAATGGCCTCCAGATCACCTGGAAACCAAACCGGCGATCTGGAAAGAACCACACCCCTGGCGAGCAGACAAGCAGACCGACTGGGAGCCCACACCAGTCTGTCATCGAGATAGGCCAGACACCGAATCCCAAAAAGACTCAGACAGGGCACCAAGATCCGGTAAAGATGCAAAATACACCAAGTGCCAATTACAAAATAGGGACGGCAACAAAAGCGACAAGCCTGAAGCCCCACCACCAACTGTGCCAGTCCCGGAAAACTGGAGAGGAACGTGCCAAGAATTGACCTGGAGGTCTAGGGCCACCATCCAGACACCCGGCCACAACAGAAGCCGGAAAAGAGACAACAGTCCTCCGATGAGGGCATAGAATCCAGGGCGCAGACTGAAGAAGTCCAGAAGAACCGCAGATGCAACAGGCCCATGTCTGCAAAGAGCAGTCGGGAACCCCAGAAGGATGGGGCGGATTGACCACGTCCAACGCACCCACTAAGATGGGTGCATTGGGAGTTTTCCAAGGAGCCTCCGGGGCTCACCCAGAAAATGATGTTTCATTACATTCAACGCTGGTTTTTTTCTAAATAAAAAAATTTTGGTTTTAGGGTCCCTAAAACTTAAACAGGGCAGTTTTGGGGCATCCAGGGATGCAATTAACCTAGCGCTTTGCAGCAACCTAAACCTAGCATGCAATGCAGCTGCCTAATGCACCCTCGTATCATGATCAGTAGCTTAGATGAACTGGAGCATGTACAGGCAACAAACATCGCACAACTCTGGGTCAAAGATATCACCAACCCAACAGGCAGCATGGCAAAGGCACAACCAGTGATTGTTCCCCAGAGACAATGGGACAGAGCAACCTTCCAACTCACACAAAGTGAGAGGGTACTCAAGGGGGTTACATCCATCAGACCACGGAGCCCCCTGCGGGGTTTCACAGGGTCCTTAGCCTTATTAACACGCTAAGGGAAGCCGAGGCAGAGTACTGCAAACCGGCACCCAAGACTACTAAATAATCTGCTAATAGCCGAACCCCTATTCATTCGAACCGCTATAGACTGTTGCCATGGTCTATATATTAGACCATGGCAACAGTCAATCGATTGAGTTCTAAACCTACTGGGGACCAGCGCCGGAACCTGGCCTCTCTCAGAGAGGCATGAGGAGCAATGGGCTATAGATACCCTCGTGTAATTGTAAGCAGTCTATGTCTGCCATCTACCAGGTCAGGCACCCAGAAAAATAAGAATTCCAAAACAAACTACAGTTGGTTAAAATTTGCAAACTGAAAGCCAAACTAGCAAGCAGAACTCCCCAATCGAAAACAAGAAAACAAGCATGACGTCACCACAGCCGCCGCACCGCTGTCTGCACAACTCCCCCCTTCTCAGGATGGGAAGGGGGGGAGGGGTTTCCAGACCTCCCGCACCAGTTACCCAACCCCAGTTCAGAGGCTGAATTTCAAAAATGCTAAAAAACTGTCGACCGGAGGGAGGTAGGGATGCTGGAAAGCCTCTGGGTCTCACTAAAAAAATGATCCCTGAAGCTCCCTGAAGCTACCTAACCAATGATAAAGGAAAAGAGTGACTTACCCAGGAGACAGCCATCACTCATTCCTCAACTCAAAGTCGAGACAATTGGCTGCAACCTACGACCCAAGGCTACACACACACACACACACACACACCCCGAGAAGGGCCCAGGAACATAAACAAGGTACCGTGCGGCTAGGACCCTGTTTGACCTCCAAAAGCCACGTGCCCAAATGTCATCCCAGGACATATTGCCAAAAGCAGCAGCCAAAGCCGCGAACTTACAAACGTCATGAGCACAGGAATAGACTGCAGGCTGGCTGGACCGAATAATCCTGCAGACAACCTGGGAGACCCACACCTTGGAACAGGGAAGAACGAAAACCAGGTCACCCCAAAGCGCGTCCCCTGCCATGGAGGCTGTGGCGCGCAAGTAACGCAAAGCGTCGCAACCAGACACAAAACATGATGCACCCCCAGCCGAACCAACCAAGCATCAATAATAATAAAAAAAAAACTCTGGAAAGCAGCAGTCTCATTCTTCGCCAGAAAAGGAGTAGATGGCTGCAAACGAACAAAACAACCACCAGGACTGAAAGAGCATAAATCCCTGCGCCAAAGGAGAGCATGAAGCTCTGCGACCTGACCCCCAGAGGCTAATGCCAAAAAGAAAAACCAGCGTTGAATGTAATGAAACGCCATTTTCTGGGTGAGTCCCGGAGGCTCCCCGGAGCTATCCCAGGCTGATATGCTAATGTCAGACTTTGGCATCAGTCATGTGTATGGAGTTCTTAGGCCTACCGGGGACCACGGCCAGAACCGGGCCCCCTCAGAGAGGCAAGGGGAGCAATGGCCTATAGAAGCCCCCGTGTAGTTGGAAGCATTCTATGTCTGCCATCGACCGGAACAGGCACCCAGAAAGGTAAGCGCCCCAAAACAAACCCCTATTCTGGTTAAAATTGCTACCTAAAACCGAACTAGTGGATAGAACTCCCCAACCGAAAACAAGCAAACTAGTGTGACGTCACACACTGCCGCGCCGCTGTCTGCGCAGCTCTCCCCTCCCTGGGAGGGGGAAGGGGGAGCCCCAGACCCCCCGCGCCGGCTACCCACACCTCAGTTCTTGAGGCTGGATGTCAAAAACGCGAAAAACCGCCGACCGGAGGGAGGGAGGGAGGGATGCCGGGGAGCCTCCGGGACTCACCCAGAAAATGGCGTTTCATTACATTCAACGCTGGTTTTCTGGGGGGAGCCCCGTCGGCTCCCCGGAGCTAACTACCCACAGACAGAAAAAGAGGGACTTACCCGGGAGGCGGTCGTCGCACACCCCTCAACTCGAAGCCGAGACAACTGGCTGCAACCGCCAACCCAAAGCAACACAGGCCCGACGAGGCCCAGGGACATTCACAAGGTAACGAGCAGCCAGGACCCTGTTCGACCGGTAGGTAAAACGGACCAGCAGAGGCAGACCCCGAGGAGCCTGTGGAAGGTGGCCCCAAGCCCCAAGGGCAGTACTTACAGGGCACCTAGGGAAGGCAGCCCTAGGCGCATGCAGCCCAAGTACTGAAGATAACTCCTGGCTCTCGCACCCACAAAACTAACACCACACGCAAAGCACAGTGCAGTAGCGACACCGGAGCCAGAGCACACGACCATCACCTATAGCATCAGCCTCAAGAACTGAGGTGTGGGTAGCCGGCGCGGGGGGTCTGGGGCTCCCCCTTCCCCCTCCCGGGGAGGGGGGAGCTGCGCAGACAGCGGCGCGGCAGTGTGTGACGTCACACTAGTTTGCTTGTTTTCGGTTGGGGAGTTCTATCCACTAGTTCGGTTTTAGGTAGCAATTTTAACCAGAATAGGGGTTTGTTTTGGGGCACTTACCTTTCTGGGTGCCTGTTCCGGTCGATGGCAGACATAGAATGCTTCCAACTACACGGGGGCTTCTATAGGCCATTGCTCCCCTTGCCTCTCTGAGGGGGCCCGGTTCTGGCCGTGGTCCCCGGTAGGCCTAAGAACTCCATACACATGACTGATGCCAAAGTCTGACATTAGCATATCAGCCTGGGATAGCTCCGGGGAGCCGACGGGGCTCCCCCCAGAAAGAGCCTCAGAAAAACAGTTCTGAACCAAAGGGGCCACAACAAACCGAGGAGAAGGGTCAGGCAGCACATGAACAGGCCAGCGGTGAAACAACGCCTGAGAAGGCTTGCAGAATGGAGCAGAAGTGACATCCACCGCTAACGCAAGCAGAAGGGGCTCCGCCAGTGCCACACGATATGAGGCGACAGTATTCAGCATATGATGCCGGTCCTAAAACAACCAAAAGAGAAAGGAAAAAAAAAAGATCCAAAACAGAAGAAAACCTACGGAGGGACAAGAAATAACGAAAGGACTGCCAGGAAACTTTATACTGCCGCCGAGACGAAACACACAGGTGGGACACCATCAATGAAACCACCTGCTCACCATACAAGTGGTGATAGACCTGCATCAGAATGACCAGATGCGAAGACTGGAGGAGAAGATCGAATCAGCTATGTAATGGACTGACCTGATCTGCTGAAAGAGGCGGAGCCGAGGGAAGATCCTCGGGTTTGGACACCGAACAGGCACCGCCTGAAACCAAGGCTGGGCCGGCCACCAAGGGGCCAAGAGGACTACTCTCCCTTGGTAAATTTCTAAGTGAGCTGGGACCTGGAGCAACAGTGGAACTGGGGGGAAGAGGTACGGGTAACCCTACCTCGACCAGTGTTGGAAATATCCAACACTTAATTACTAATCCCTAATACAATAGGATGTATTTCCTATATTAGGCGTTATAATCATCCAATACTCATTTACTAATCCTTCGTACAACAAGATGTATTTCCTGTACTAAGTGTCATAATTAACTAACACTACTATTCAGGAGTTTAGAGTTACTGAATTCATTCCATTAGGATGTGGAGCATTATATTATTTTTCCTAGAATCGTGGAAATGTTGTGTCAGTCAGCTAGCCACCGAGAATCATTTCATATTAACATATCGAGTAGAATCTAGCCTTATTTTTCCTTTTTATTAAAGATAATCATTTATTAATAGATTCATCCGTAGTTAGTAAATCTATCATGTTACTGGAATTAATTTATACAGCCATGATTAGCTGTACCAGTGAAAAGAATGATAAACTTTACCTCCACTCCAAATCTTTTCTCGTTCATTTAATATCGTCTAAGTTAATTGACTTCATTACGAGAAAATAATTGTTGCCACATAACACCTTTATTTATGATATAAATATTCGTCATACCCCATTTTCATGCATATAATTTATGCCTGGAGTCACTACTTGGAGCTATGCGCATGCGCCACCTCCAGCAGAAAGGAGAGAGACACATGAGAACCGCCATTGTATGGGTGTTCTCGGGTTGGCTTATGAACACCGGTCTGAATTTAGAGCATCTGACTACCTACAGGCTCCAGACTGATTCTGTAACTTCAATTATTTATAGACACCATGTTCGGCGGGGAAGAGAAGTATCCTTAACTGATTTTAGAGGCCTGTAAAATTGAATTAGGTTATTTCCCTGTCATGACGATGTTTGGCAACATATAATCCTATGTAAGTGTACTGTTGGTTCCCAAATTCATTTAGAATTTAGAATTAAATGAATGATTCTAAGGCTTGGAGTGGAATTTACATAATATTTGTATTTCAGCTGGCATACAAGCGTATGCGAGACAGTAACGTCTACCAAGAACACATGTTTACTCCAGTAGCCTGGAGGAACAGGAACACGTTTATGTCTACGAGTATACAATTTGTGAGACGCACGCTGTGATCCCTACTCAACAGCTAGGCAGTTTTTCATGTTTCTAGTAGACAAACATTGCATTTAACTAACCATTGCATAATTAATGATTTATAATCTATATACATGCATCTATTATTCTCATCACGTATGCAATTTATTATACATTATATGCTTTATATAGACTAACCTCATAGAAGACCCCCCAAAATGTGTTATGGGAAGCGGCTTTAAAACTTATAGAATTTACAGTTCATGATTGCGTTCTGGTTCTTTGAGCATATCAGAATTATACATTATTAGCATCAAACTAGAGCCAGATTTCCCCACAACCAGTCCTGCCGGAAGGCATCGACCGTGATGGCCTCGCAGTCGCAGAGGAAAACATAGGGACTTACCCGGGAGGCGGTCGCTGCTCACTCCTCAACTTGGAGTCGAGACAACTGGCTGCAACCACTGACCCAAAGTGACACAGGTTCGACGAGGCCCAGGGACGTTCATCAGGTAACGAGCAGCCAGGACCCTGTTTGACCGCTAAAAGCCCCGTGCCCGAATGTCAGCCCTGGACATGTTGCCAAAGACGGCAGCAAGAGCAGCGAACTTACGAACGTCATGGGCATGGGGATAGATGACTTGGGAGACCCGCACCCGCGAACAGGGAAGAAGGAAAACCGGATCAACCCAAAGCGTGTCCCTGGACACAGAAGCCGTGGCGCGCAAATAACGGCGAAGAGCCGCAACCGGACACACAACATGATGCACACCCAGCCTGACCAACCAAGCATCAACAGCCCAGGGACCCCTCCAGAAAACAGCAGTCTCATTCTTTGCCAGAAAAGTAGGAGACGGCTGTAACCGAACAAAACCATCACGAAGACCAAAGCAGCAGAAACCCCTGCACCGGAGAAGAGCATGAAGCTCCCCAACCCGACCCCCAAAGGTCAATGCCAACAGAAAAAGAGCCTTGGAGAAACAATCCTGAACTGAAGGGGCCCGCAACAAACCGAGGAGAAGAAAGAAAAAAAGAGCACTCTGTCCAAAGACCAGGACGGCTCAGGCAGCTCATGAGCAGGTCGGAGGTGAAACAAAGCACGAGACAGCTTGTGAAATGGCGCAGAAGTATCAAGAACACCGAAAGCAAGCTGAAGCAGGCTCCGCCAGCACCGCTTAATACGAGGCGACAGTGTTAGGCATAAGGTAACGGTCCTGGAATAACAAAGAGAGAAAGGACAAGACTACCTGAACAGAAAGCAAAGCGCAACAACGAAGATGTAAAAAGAACCGGGAGGACCACCAGGAGACCTCATACTGCTGCCGAGACGAAGCTCGCAGGTGGGACACCAACAAAGAAGCCACCCAATCACCATAGAGATGATGATAAATCCAAGTAAAAAAGACCATACGCGAAGACTCGAGGAGAAGATTGAACCAGCCACGTGACGCACCAGGCCGATCTGTTGGAAGAAGTGGAGCCTCGGGAAAACCTCCAGGTTCGGACACTGGGCAAGCAGTGCTTGAAACCACGGCTGGGCTGGCCACCACAGGGCCAAGAGGACTACTCTCCCCTGGTAGGTCTTCAAGCAAGTCAGGACCTGGAGCAACAGCTGTAACCGGGAGAAAGTGGTACAGGAACCCCCACCTCAACCAGTCTTGCCATAAGTCATCGACCTCGACGGCCTTGCAATTGGGGAAGGGCGCCACATATACTGGTAGGCATACTGGGGGAGGTGCCACGACCACGCCGACGTGAAGAGATCCCCCTCAGGGCGCCCGAACGTCTGGCAGAGTTAACGGAAGGATAGGGGAACGAAACAAGACAGGCCGCCGGCCAAGATGTTGGACACTCCCCGCACATGAACAGCCAGGAGAGAAAAACCCCGAGAACTAAGCAGACAAGTCACTCGAAGCGACCAGTGACAAAGAGCCAAGGACCGCACCGAAACCCCACGGTTCAGGCAATGAACCACTGGGGACCAGTCCGAATGTAGCCGGATCATTGATCCGCGGGCGACCCGAACCCTCCGAAGCACAAACCACACTGCCTCAAACTCCCGCACCGTGCTGTTGGCTCGACGGAAGGACGGACCCCACCGCCCCTGGCTGGCCTGGTGAGCACTGGTCACAAAGCCCTAGCCAAGATACGAACCATCCGTGAACACATCGAGCAAGGGCACAGGAAGACACCAAGACACTGAACCCTGAAAAATCCGACGAAGCCGGCGACGCAGCAGCCGACGCAAGGCCTCCGGGGGTCAAACCCGGCTATCATGAGAAAGGCAGAAGGGACAACTCCGAAGGAACCAGAACAGCCGACGATGCCAAACCCAACCCGGCAGGTAGACCATCATCACAAAATTCAGGCTCCCGCACAAACGCTCGAGCAACCGCCAAATTGACCCAGGAGCCCACCAGAAACAGGCGAAAATGGGACCGCAGCTGGAGAAGAGACTCTGGAGGAAGAGACAAGGAAGCGGTCCGAGAGTCCCACACAAGACCAAGCCACGACCGAACCTGGGAGGGAACTAGATGGGACTTCCTCCAGTTCACCATGAACCCAAACCCGGCGAGCAGTGAAAGCACCAAATCCCTGGCTAGCAGACAACTAGACTGGCTGGGAGCCCAAACCAGTCAGGCGTCAAGGTAATCGACATCAACAAGTCAGACATACGATGACAACTGGCCGAAGTAGCCTGAATATACTGCGCCACGGCCAAAGGAGCAAAAAGCAAAGGATAAAAAGGTGAAGACATCCTAAGAACCAGGGCCCAGGCCGATTCCAAAGAGGAGGCAAGCTCTGCCTGCCGACACTCGAGCCGGGAAGCGTAGAACAGGAAAACCGCATCACGCAAGATCGGTGCAATCAGCTTCAACAAGGCAGACGACGCGTGCACCACTAAGCCCAAGGCACTGGACCCCAGAACGGCCCCGAGAGACCCCACGTCCTCCCCAAGCCAGTCCAAAGACAGCTCCAGGAGGGAAAAGAAGTGCAAAGCTGAAACCAAGAGGCCCCGGGCACGCAAGTCCTCAGCCACCTGCGCAGCCGACAGGGAGGGAACCTGCACATGGAGCTGCTGAATGCCACCATCCCGGGAAAGGGCAAGAGCAAACAAGCACTCACTGAGGTGCT
Source organism: Procambarus clarkii (assembly GCF_040958095.1). NCBI lineage: Eukaryota > Metazoa > Arthropoda > Malacostraca > Decapoda > Cambaridae > Procambarus > Procambarus clarkii. The sequence continues at coordinate 16,194,162 of NC_091212.1, read as the reverse complement.
CAAGGTTGATCCCTAGAAAAACCTGAACGACCGTTGAGACCTCCCGCCACTCAAGCGTGCGGGAACGACAGAAAGAATGCCAAGCCTCCAAAGCAAAAATAGGACAGTCCGCCAGCCAGGACGACTCCGGAACCTCATAATGGACTCAGAAAGAGAACAAATTCCCAAACCTGAAAGACGATGGATCCATCACCGAGGCGTAATCTGGGACACGCAGAAGGTTAGATGCCAGGGCTGCCTGCACTGCAGACGATTGAATGCAGGAAGCCGAAAACCTCCAGAAGGACAGAACCGACGCACCCGAGGGAACACAGAACTGAACCTGGGGAGGGGCAGATGCCAAATCCAACTCAAACGCAGAGGGGGGAAAAGAGAACCCCACTCCTTGTAACAATAAGCCTCGCTCCGAGGATAGAAAAACCCAGGCGGGGTTCAGCGGGGCCTTGGCCCAAGTCAGCCCCTCCCCAGCCCCAAGATCCCCCTCCTCAGGACCCGGGGCCGAGTCATCCCCCAGAGTACCGGCCCCTGAAGAAAAAGCTGCCACAGCTGAGTAAGCCGAACAGAAGGGGGCCCACTGGTCAGACCCAGAGACTTCGGCAGGGAGATCGGACTGGAATGCCTCCGTTGCCACACCAGAAGAGGCATCCTCCGAGACTGCCTGAGACTAAAGACCATTTAAACCCCTGCCTCAACCCCAAAACCCTCAGATGCTTCGGGGCCAGAAGCAGGGGGGGGGGGGAGACCAGGACACACTACAGCAGGGGAAGGACGAGGGGGGGGTGCGGACTGAACCAAGGTCGAAGCGACCCCCACCCCCAACTCCGGGTCCCTACAAGCAAAACGGGGCAGCCTCGGGGCATTAACCTAATACAAGCATGCAACGCCTGCGTCGCCTGTACCTGTAGAACATCATCTTGAGATTGGGTAAACTGAGTCACTAGCAAGCAACAGAACTAGCATGACTCCAGGTCGAAGGTGTCACCGACCCAACAGGCAGCGTGATGGAGGCAAAAACCGTGAGGGTCACCCTGAGTCAAGCGGACCGAGCAACCATAGTACTCGCACGAAGTGAAGGGGGGAACACTCCGGGGACACATCCATCGGATCCATGCGCCCCCTAGGGGTTTCCCAGGGTCCTGAGTGCTTAACGGAAATTCACGCCCAGGTAATACCAGGCAGGGTACTGCTAACCAGCGCCCAAAACTACCAAACAACTGTCTAAAGCTGAACCCCCAGGGACGTATACTCATGGGGACCTAGCAGGGGGGCACCACCAGAAAACAACCGTACACAGGTCAGGCACAAAAAAAGGGGGAACAAGGCAGACCCCCCCTACAAGGCAAAAATAAAAAGAAAAACAAAACCCCACAAGAGGACAACGCACCTAAAGGAACAGAGCCGGCTGCTGTAAGTGGTGAAAACAAGCTGCGCAGTACCCTGTGCCCTACCAATGCAAACTGCCTCTTTCCCTAAGGTAAACCAGAAAGACAAACCCCCCCCCCCCAGCGCCCTTCACCCAAAGGGCAGCTGAAAACTGAGCAGTAATACAGCCTAGCAGAGGCAAACCCCAAGGAACTTGTGGAATTTAACCCCAAGCCCCAAGGACAGTACTTACAGGGCACCCAGGGACGATAACCCTAGGCACATACAGCTCAAGTACTGAAGAATAACTCATGGCTCTTGCACCCACAGAAGACAGCCACCACACCCAAAACACAGTGCTGGAAAAGCTGGAACCAAGCACACGACCTCCGCCTCTAGCATCAGCCTGAGAACTGATGGGTGGATAGCTGGTGCGGGGAATCTGGGGTTCCACCTTCCCCCTTCCAGGGAGGGGGAAGCTGCGCAGACAGTGGTGCGGTGGCGTGTGATGTCATGCTCGTTTGCTTGTTTCTTTTAGTTCTATCCAGTTGTTCGGCTTTTGGTAGCAATATTTTCACCAAAATGGTTGTTTGTTTTGGGATGCTTACCTTCCTGGGTGCCTGACCCGGTCGATGGAGACATAGAATGCTTCCAACCATACAGGGGTTTCTATAGGCCATTGCTCCCATGCCTCTCTGAGGGGGCCAGGTTCTGGCTCATGGTCCCCGGTAGGCCAACAAAACTCCATACACATGACTGATGCCAAAGTCTGACATTAGCACATCAGCCTAGTAAGTTCCGGGGAGCCGAAAGGACTCCCCCCAGAAATATATAATTCGATGTAAATTCAATATTTGAGAGAAATTTATGTTACTGGATCTGGCTTAAACACCAGCCTATTGTAGAGTGTATAGACCTAGTCTGGGTTCATTCAGTAGGCACCCAGTGCCAATAGCTTTTTCTGCGAGTGACATTTTTGTCCGCTGGTGGAAGAATAATTGTGGACTTCACCATTTTTTGACTACAGCTGTATTGTTATACTACAAGATGTCTCAAGGGTTTGCTAATAGTGCAGAAAATGAGTCAATATTTTGCAATAACTAGTAGCAGAAAATCAACCAGCGCAGCTGTATCTACACGAGCATAGCTGTACCCAGCACGAGCACAGACATATCCAGCACGAGCACAGCCATACCCAGCATGAGTACAGCTGTACCCAGCACCAGCACAGCCATACCCAGCACGAGCACAGCCATACCCAGCACTAGTACAACAGCAGCCAGCACCAGCTCAGAACCAGCTGAAGCAAACACAGTAGCAGCGAGCACCAGCAAAGCTGATGCAAACATCAAAGAACATCATGTGTGGAGTGTACAGTTAAAACAGGTGTTAAATTTAAGTACATAGTGTTATAATTAAGATTGCTATACAGTAATTTTAATATAAAATAGTTTTCATAAACTGTATTGTAGTACTCAACATGCAGCAGAACAACTAATCAATACAGTGCTAACGGCATAATCCAGTACAGTACGTATTTACTGTACAGCATTCACAACTCCATGAAAATTTAAGATGGACATAACTCCAACAATAAGGTAAATAACAACTGTAACACAGTATTTTTTAGTAGAGTAGTAATATATAGGTACAGTATATAATATGATAATGCATTTTTATTGTTTACAAGAAAAAAAAGACACTGACGCAAACGCCTCTTGAAGGTCACCTCTTGTAACGAATCCAACCCTGCAACAAACCGGGGTTGGTCCCATATAGTGCATTGAATCGAGGTTGTACTGTATATTACAAAACTGTCCAAGGCCTAACTGCCATCCCCTAATAATAATTTACTATTTGTATAAATTTTAGTTACCTTTGTAGAAGTGGCAGCTTTAGTCAGGTCCTCTGGATTTTCTAATTCTATTGTAGTGTTAGGCAGGAATGATACACCCACTTTAATCTTGTTGGCCAAATCACGTGTCTTCAGAATTGTGCGACGTAGCTTTTCCAGACGATTCCCAACATCAATTCCAAGAGTTTGAATATTTTCTTTTTGACCACGAAGTTTAGAAGCAAGCCGAGTCATCTCTGGAGTTATTTGCTCCACTCGCTCAACTAAGCACATAAGAAAGACAAAAGAATGCATATTATACTTTCAAAATAAATAAATAAATAGGCAAAATGTCAGTCACAAATAAAAAACCAGTGTTGAATGTAATGAAACACCATTTTCTGGGAGACACCCGGAGGTATGCTTGCAAAACATAAGAGAGCACCCTAGAGAAGTCATCATTGCCTGATGTTATAATGGAAGGGGACTCCCCTTCCAAACACTAACAGTTTTCCTCCTTTCCTCCCCTCCTCACTGTCTTCCATACACCAACAAGAGTCCACAATAAAGGTATGGAACTCATGAGTAATATTCTGTATAAAATATATTTTTAAGTTAATATTTTAAGTTAATATTTTAAGTGTGTGGAACGGATTAATTCAATTTACATTATTTCTTAAGAAAAATTTGTTTCGGTTTACAAATTTTCGGTGTACAAACTGTCTTTTGGGACGGATTAAATTCGTAAACAGAGGGTCCACTGTAATATGAAAAATGCCAGAAACAACAATAAGAAGCAAGCACAATTGTTAATGCTAAACTAACCTTGTTTATGGGCTAGTTCTATAGCCTTTTCTCCCTCAGCTACATTCCTCATTAGCAAACGTGCATTGTCACCTGCTTCAGTTAATAACCCTTCAACATTAGATATGGTGAGAATGGCTCCATCAGCTTCTTCACTGGACTGAACAGCATCTTCCTTTAATTTTGCAGCACCAGCAGAAATTGCTTCATTCTCGAGGGTATCCAGTCCTCTGCAATATTCCATTTATAAAAATTGTTACTTTTGTTTTTCTATCAAATTGCAAATTTAATGTAATGTCCATTGGTAATTACCAATGAGTTAGGATATAGACTACCTCATGCATAAAAATTATTACAAACATTTTCTTAATGCTTTTGTATTATATGTAGGTTTGAGTGGGTGGGCGGGCTTTTTTGGCAGGCTATGTTGGGTTCAGGCTGGTGGGCGGGCTTTGGGCAGTTTTGAGTGGGTGCGGGCAGGCTTCTCTGTGTTCACCTAGTGTTCACCTAGTTGTGTTTGCGGGGGTTGAGACTTTGCTCTTTCGGCCCGCCTCTCAACTGTCAATAAACTGTCTGTGGAGAGCCCCTTTGGCTCCCCAGAGCTATACCCGGGCAGATGTGCTGATGTGTATATATTAGACCATAGCAACAGTCAATCGAAGGAGTTCTAAGCCTACTGATCTTGGCCGTGCTGGTCTACCAGTCAGGTCAGATCTGGCTTCAGCGGATGTTTTGGTTTCTTTAGGGGGCGTCCCTTCCACCGCTCTTGTGATTGCTGTGTTCAGATCCCGGAAACCTTGCGTCGGCTGCTGCGTCGCCGGCTTCCTCTGACATTTTTTTCGGGGTTCTATGCCGTGACGCCTCCCCGAGCCCTCGCTCGCTGTATTCATGGATGCCTTGTCTCTCAGCTGGGATTTTGTGAACAGTGCTCACCAGGCCGGCCAGAGTCAGGGGAGTCCGTCCTTCTGTCGGGCTCACAGCACAGCGTAGGAGTTCGGGTGGCACTTTCGGAGCTGCTGCGGCTTCCATTTGGGGTGGATGTCACTTCTGCTCTGTTCCAAAAGCTTTATTGGGCGTTGTTTTCACCTCCGGCCTGCTCATGCGCCACCTGAGTTGTCCTAGTCGTTGCATCGGGTGCTCTTTTTTCCCTTCTCCTTGGTTTGGGGTGGCCCCCTCAGTTCAGAACTGTTTTTCTAGGGCTCTTTTCTTGTTGGCATTGTCTTTTGGGGGTCGGGTCGGTGAGTTTCATGCTCTCCTCCAGCACAGGGGTTTCTGCTCATTTGTTCCTGGTGGTCTTTTCTTCATTTGCGGCCGTCTCCTTCTTTTCCGGAGAAGAATGAGTCTACTGCTTTCCGAAAGGGTCCTTGAGTTGTTGATGCTTGGTTGGTTTGGCCGAGGCTGCATCCTGTTTTGTGTCTGTGGCTCTTCGCCGTTATTTGGGCGTTACACCCTCTGTGGCAGAGGACGCACTTTGGGTTGACCCAGATTCCCCTCTTCCCTATTTTAGGGCGCGGGTCTCCCAGATAGTTCACAGGATTATTTGGTCCAGCCAGCCTGCGGTCTTTTCCCATGCCCACGCCGTTCGTAAGATCGGCATTCGGCTGCTGTTTTGGTAATGTGCGCATTCTCTCAGAACTCATGGTGAAACTCTATCTGGGCCAACTGCTTGAGCTCCTTGAGCATTTTTTCCACTATGTCTCTTGACACCTCTATGTGTTCTATGTTGTTCTCTGGAATTCTTATTGTGTTTGGTTCTCTGAAGATTCCAGACACAAAAAGAATGGATTGCTCTGGTGTGATAGAAAGAATTGCATTACTTCGTTCGATTTCCTGCCTCTTCCCAGTTCTAAAATGGGACACGACAAATCTCCAGTTAATCCTCAACCTTTCAAAGCTGAACCAGTTCATCCTTTGTCCCACATTCTGGATGACCATTAACTATATATTTGGTATAAAAATATTTACAAATAGTGTCTAGAGAATAACTTCAAAACCAGATGGTGTATTTATAATAGATTTTGCTTCTTTCCATGTGATTCTGAACATAAAATTAGCTAGCTTGGCAGGCCCTGATCAGCTATGTTTAAATTCACAATAATTTGAAGTTATGTTTTGGGTTATAACTATAAATTTGGTGTCAAAATGTTCAAAACCTAATTATCTAGAGAACAGAAGTAAATGCAATTGTATTTACAATAGAATATATATGTAACAATGATGAATATATGAATGTTTATGAATAGCATTCAGATGATGCAATTTAGCATCAATGGAACATTTACTGTCAGAGTATGGATGATACGTTTTAGTATCATCAGAATGCATAATTGTTAATAACCACCTTGACCCTCTTACACTAGGTCATGTGCCAAAGAAACTGCTGCATAGCAAGCAATTCATTGTCAAGAGAGCATATGGAAACAAAAGACTGAATTCCTTTTTCATTAATAAAAGAGAATACTTCACTCTAGTAATTAAAGTCAATAACTTCATATATGTCAATGACAACAAAGAAAATTTATACCTTTCAATAACAACAAGTGAGTTGCTTATATTCAAGTTTAAGTCTTTTAGAGTGCGAACATCTACTTGGGCTTGCATAAGCTGAGGACGCAGCTCCCTTTTAACTTGTTGTGCATGAACTTCTGCTGATCCATACTTTTCTTCAGAATTTGCTTGAGACTCTACTGCTTGGTCACTCACACCTTCAGACTTCACTACAGCCTGTAAAGAATTTGTGGAACATTTACACTTTGTTTCTATATCTTTGAAAGATTTTAACCACTAATTTAATACAAATTACAAAAAAACAGCCTTGAATGTAATGAAACGCCATTTTCTGGGTGATCCCCGGAGGCTTCCTGGAGCTTATCGGTCTAATGTATGTTATATTAGACCGGGACATTAGCTATGGAGTTCAGACCTACTAGGGACCATGAGCCAGAACCAGGCCCCTTCAGAGAGGTTTCAGGGAGCAATAGCCCTGGAAAAACCCACCTGTTGTTGGGGGTTTTCCTTATCTGCCATCGACCGAGGTTAGGCACCCAGAAAGGTAGGCATAACAAAACAAACCCCACATGGTAAGAAACTAACAATAAAAACCGAACTGAGAGGTAGAACCCCCTACAATCCCAACAAAACAAGCAAATATAACACACTACTGCAGCGCCACCTGTCCGCGCAGCCCTACCCTCCCAGAGAGGGGGAGGGGGGCCCCAGATCTCACTGCTCCGCCTGCACAGCACTCCAGTTTGGAAGTTAAGCATCAACAAACATGAAAAAAACGCCGACCGGTGAGAGGGAGGATTGCTAGGGAGCCTTTGGGGCTTACCCAGATAATGGTGTTTCATTACATTCAATGCTGGTTTTCTGAGGGGAGCTCCTATGGCTCCCTGGAGCTTCATACCCAAAGAGAAGGAAAAGAAAGGGCTGACCCGGGAGGCGGCCGCCACAAACTCTACAATGTGAAGTCGAGACAACAACCTGCAACCTGCAAACCAAAGCAAAACAAGAACACCCAGGAGCAGACACGCTCATAAAATAATGGGCAGCCAGTAACCTGTGCGACCTTCAAATCCCAGTGCCCGAAATGAACCCAAGACATGTTACCAAACACGGCAGCGAAAGCTGCAAACGTCTGAACGGCATGGGCGGGAGGATAGACCGCAGGCTGGCTAGACTTAATAATCCTGCGGTCGATCTGGGAGACCCAAGCCCTGGAACAAGGAACGAGGTAAGCCAGATCAACCCAAAGCACATCCCCAGCCACAGCACGCAGGCAACAGAGAAGATATTTCTTTTTCTGTGGGGAGCCCCTACGGCTCCCTGGAGCTTATCGGGCTAATGTATGTTATATTAGACCGGGACATTAGCTAAGGAGTTCAGACCTACCAGGGACCAGCACCAGAACCTGGCCCCTTCAGAGAGGTTTCAGGGAGCAATGACACTGGAAAACCCTCTTGTGGTTGGGGTTTTCCCAACTATGAAAAAACCCTATATAGGGTTTTTTTGCGCTATGGAAAAAATGAAAATATAAAAACGGAAACCACGTACAAAACTCAGGCAAATCATAACATAGAACGAAAAGGCAATGTAAAGGATCTGGGTGTACTCATGTCGGAAGACCTTACCTTTAAAGAACACAATAAAGTAGCCGTCACAACTGCAAGAAAAATGACAGGTTGGATAACAAGAAATTTTCACACTAGAGATGCTATACCGATGATGATACTTTTCAAAACGCTTGTGCTCTCTAGAGTGGAGTACTGCTGCACAATGACAGCACCTTTCAAAGCTGGAGAAATTGCTGACCTGGAGAGCATGCAGAGATCCTTTACTGCTAGAATCCACTCAGTAAAACATCTAAACTATTGGGACCGACTAAAGAGCCTAAAACTGTACTCCCTTAAGCGCAGGCGGGAGAGGTACATAATAATTTACACGTGGAAATTATTAGAGGGGCTGGTCCCAAACCTGCACACAGAAATAACATCATATGAGACCAGAAGACATGGCAGGATGTGCAGAATACCCCCGTTGAAAAACAGAGGTGCAACTGGTACTCTGAGAGAGAACTCTTTCAACATCAGAGGTCCGAGACTGTACAACATGCTTCCACTACACATAAGGGGCATAACTGGCCGACCCCTCACAGTGTTCAAGAGAGAACTGGATAAGCACCTCCAAAGGATACCTGATCAACAAGGCTGTGACTCATACGTCAGGCTGCGAGCAGCCGCGTCCAACAGCCTGGTTGATCAGTCCGGCAACCAGGAGGCCTGGTCGACGACCGAGCCGCGGGGACGCTAAGCCCCGGAAGCACCTCAAGGTAACCTCAAGGTAAGGTTCCTTATCTGCCATCGACCGGGGTCAGGCACCCAGAAAGGTAGGCATGACAAAACAAACCCCACATGGTAAAAAACTAAAACAAAAAAACGAACAGAGAGGATAGACTGGAGAAAATAAACAGGGAACTTACTAACATTCAATGGGAAAATGTGTCTAAGAAATAAAAATCCTACACAGGGAATAGAAAAACTGACTTCTGAAGCATATGAAGTCAGTCTGAAACATGTTCCTTTGAGGAAAGCCAGAAAGAGGTCCAATGTAGAAAGAGAATGCAGACGACATTACAAAAGAAGGAAGAAATTAACGGAAATGCTTAAGCAGACACGACTCTCCATACAGAGAAGAAATAATTTAAACAGGGAGATTGAGGAAATCGAACAGAGACTGAAGCATTCCTATCAGACTGAAGAAAGGCAACTAGAACAGAAAGCAATTCAAGAAATAAAGAAAACCAAAAATATTTCATCACATATGCTAAATCAAAAGCGAAAACCACTGCCAGTATTGGACCTATTCGTATTAGTGAAGGTTCATACACTAAGTATGACAAAGAAATTAGTGAAATCCTAGAAAAGCAGTATGAAGACATGTTTAGCACTCCGATACTCAGCATGAAAGTGGAAGATTCGGACAATTTCTTTATGAATGATACTCAAACACCTGTAAATATAACTGATATCAACACGAGCGTGGCAGATTTTGAAAGAGAAATTGACAATATGCCTGTGCACTCAGCCCTGGGTCCAGGCTCATGGAATTCAATATTTATAAAGAAAGGCAAAGTGCCAGTAGCACAGGTTCTCAGTATAGTGTGGAGGAAGAGCTTGGACACAGGGGAGATACCAGATGCGCTTAAAGCAGCAGACATTGCCCCTCTACACAAGGGTGGTAGCAAAGCATTGGCAAAGAATTATAGACCAGTTGCACTAACGTCCAACATAATAAAAGTATTTGAAAGAGTGATCAGGAGTCAGGTCACTAGATTCATGGAAATCAATGACCTCCACAATCCAGGCCAGCATGGATTTAGAGCAGGAAGATCATGCCTCTCACAGCTACTTGACCACTATGACAAAATCACTGAGGCATTAGAGGAAAAACATAATGCAGATGTCGTATACACAGATTTTGCAAAGGCATTCGACAAATGTGACCATGGAGTGATTGCACACAAAATAAGGTCAATGGGTATAACTGGTAAAGTAGGACGCTGGATACTTAATTTCCTGTCGAACAGAACACAAAGAGTAACAGTCAATCAAGTAAAATCAAGTCCGAGCGCAGTTAAAAGCTCTGTACCTCAAGGTGCAGTCCTTGCACCACTGCTGTTCCTTATTCTCATATCAGATATAGACAAAAACACAAGTCACAGCTTCGTGTCATCCTTTGCAGATGATATCTTGAGATGATTTCGGGGCTTTAGTGTCCCCGCGGCCCGGTCCTTGACCAGGCCTCCACCCCCAGGAAGCAGCCCGTGACAGCTGACTAACACTCAGGTACCTATTTTACTGCTAGGTAACAGGGGCATAGGGTGAAAGAAACTCTGCCCATTGTTTCTCGCCGGCACCTGGGATCGAACCCAGGACCACAGGATCAGAAATCCAGCATGCTGTCCGCTCGGCCGACCGGCTCCCCAAATACAATGATACAAAAATCAGCATGAAAATTACCTCTGCTGAAGACATTGATAAACTACAAACAGATATTAACAAAGTTTTCGATTGGGCAGCAGAAAATAACATGATGTTTAACGGTGATAAATTCCAGGTACTCAGATAAGGCAAAAATGAGGATCAGGGTATAAAACACAGGGTATAAAACACAATCGAATCTGCCCATAGAAGGAAAACAGCATGTCAAGGATTTGGGAATAATGATGTCCAACGACCTAACGTGTAGGGAGCATAACCAAGCAAATATTGTGTCAGCCAGAAAAATGATTGAATGGATTACGAGAATCTTCAAGTCCAGAGATCCCATCACAATGGTTGTACTCTTCAAATCACTTGTGTTGTCCCGTCTTAAGTACTGCTCAGTACTCACTTCCCCCTTCAGAGCAGAAGAGATTGCTGAAATTGAGGGAATACAGAGAACATACACGGCACGCATAGACGAGATAAAGCACCTAAATTATTGGGATCGTCTCAAAGCTCTCCAAATGTACTCACTAGAAAGGAGACGAGAGAGATACCAAATAATATACACATGGAAAATACTGAAGGGACAGGTCCCAAATCTGCACAGTAAAATAACAACCTACTGGAGTGAACGACATGGAAGAAAATGCAGAATAGAACCAGTGAAAAGCCGAGGTGCCATGGGCACAATCAGAGAACACTGTATGAACATCAGAGGTCCACGGTTGTTCAACGTCCTACCAGCGAGCATCAAAAATATTACAGGAACAACCGTGGACATCTTCAAGAGGAAACTAGATTGTTTCCTTCAAGGAGTGCCTGACCAACTGGGCTGTGGTGGGTATGTCGGCCTGCGGGCCGCTCCAAGCAACAGCCTGGTGGACCAAACTCTCACAAGTCAAGTCTGGCCCTAGGCCGGGCTTGGGGAGTAGAAAAACTCCCAGAACCCCATCAACCAGGTATCAACCAGAGAGGTAGAAACTCCCTACAATCCCAAGGAAACAAGCAAACAAACAAACATCACACTTTACTGCCGCGCCGATCGTTTGCGCAGCCCTCCCCGCCCCGAGAGGGGAAGGGGGGAGCCCCAGACCTACCGCGCCGGCTGCCAAGCTTCAGTTCGTAAGCTAATGTCAACCGGGATAGACGTTTCTCTGGTCTCAGTTTCATGGGTGGTATTTGCCTTGTGTGGCGTTCACTGCCGTGTGTTGTGTTGTGCGGTGGCCAGGAGTACCTCATCAGTGCCGGGGCTGCATGCGCTTAGTGGCTGACTTCCCTAAGCGCCCTGTGAGTACTGCCCTTGCGTAACAGGGTTATTTACAATAGGGCGTTCGGGAACCATTCCCATATTGGTTCTTGCTGATCGGCATTTGCCTTGCCCATGGGGCCAGCTGGGGCTTGGGGCCCTTGTTTGGCCCTGGGTAGGGATTGGTATTGTGCTGGTTAGAGCATCAAGGTGTTGCACAGTCTGCCACCAAAGCGGCGACCGGTTCCTGTTGCCTCTGGAGACGGTGTACTTTTGCGGGGGGTTTCTTTTGTTTTTATTTTCAATTGCCTGGTGGGGGTCTGCCCAGTGTGGCTATAGTTCTACTGGTAGTGTTTGGCAGCCTTCTGCTGGGCCCCCGTGATTGTACACGTCTCAGGGGTTTTCAGTACTATCCTCTACCCTCTTGTTATATTTAGGTTTCTTTACCGGTTTAGCAACACCTTGCCCGGGCTTCCCGTAGCAGTCAGCCTACGGGCCCTGGAAACCCCTGTCTGGGTTCGGTGGACCATTGAATGTGTCTTCCGGGTTCCAAACCGTCTTGTACAGGATCGTTGGTTGCTGTGCCCTTGTCTCTGGGTGACAGTAGCCACTTTTACTTCCGTCATGCTGCCTGTTGGGTCACTGACACCTTGACCTTGAGTCTTGCGAGAGAGATTCTCTGTTTGTTCTCCAGTACTCTCCTGATGTTATTACTGTTTAGAGTACAGGCGGTATCCGTGTTGCAAGCTATGTTTGGTTGCTGCAACATGCTAGGTTGGTTTCCCACTTGGATGCCTGAGGCTGCTCCATTTTGGTTAGATGCTGTTCCCCCTTTCCCGGCTCCGGACCGTCTGCGGGTTTCGGGGTCGGGGCGGGGTTTCGTTGGGGCCGAGACTCAGGCGGTTTTCGGGGGCCTGCCCTGTTCGGGTTGGGGGACAGAGGTTTTCGAGCCTGTTCCCCCTGCCAAGGCTTCTGGGTCTTACCAGTGGCATTTTCTTGCTGCCTTTCCCATGGGCTCTTGCTTTTCTTAAGGGCGGAGGGCTTGGAGGACGGCTCTGCCCTGGGGCCTCTGTTGCTGGTTCCTGGGGCTGTGGGGGATGCCTGCTGGGGCGGTTTGCCCCTGCCGGGATGTTCTGCTTTTGGGCGGCGTTTTTCGCCCATCCAGTCTGCTTTCTTCCCACTTTTGCTGGTGTGTTTTCGTATTTTTAGCGTCGGTCACAGCCCTCTTGTTCTGGCGGCCATTTTCGTCTGCCAGTTTTCCAGCGTGGCCACCAGGGCAGCGTTGCGGTTTGTTTACATGCGTCTGGGTGTACGAGTGAGCTTCTTGGGTGAGTTTTCACCTTTTTTCACTATGCTCTAGTTGCCCCTGGGAGGTGGTGATCTTTGGAGGTGAAATACTCTGAAATTACCATCTCTTTTAAGGGTCTGAGCTGTGGTGCAGTGGGTTAAAGGCTTACCAGTTATGCCAGTTGCTGCAAGGCTTCTGTGCTGGCTAGGGTTCGAATCTCCTGGTGGGAAAGTGTTCTAAGGTTGTATAATCTCTCTTGCGGTGTTTAGGCAAGTTGTGCATTAAGCATAGACACAGAGTTCTCCCATATTAACAGGAAGTTGATGAAAGAAAGTGAGTAGCCCCTCACTATGCTCTAGTTGCCCTTGGGAGGTGGTGATCTTTGGAGGTGAAATACTCCAAAATTACCATCTCTTTTAAGGGTCTGAGCTGTGGTGCAGTGGGTTAAAGGCTTACCAGTTATGCCAGTTGCTGCAAGGCTTCTGTGCTGGCTAGGGTTCGAATCTCCTGGTGGGAAAGTGTTCTAAGGTTGTATAATCTCTCTTGCGGTGTTTAGGCAAGTTGTGCATTAAGCATAGACACAGAGTTCTCCCATATTAACAGGAAAGTGATGAAAGAAAGTGAGTAGCCCCTCACTATGCTCTAGTTGCTCTTGGGAGGTAGTGATCTTTGGAGGTGAAATACTCTGAAATTACCATCTCTTTTGACCTTTAAATGGTGCATAGCTATATACCATTTGACACCTACACGCGCATACCAAAAAAAAAAAAAAAAAATTATTTTTTCTTCCTAACCTGTTAATTTGTGTTCACTGATCACGGGAAATATAATAAAAAAATCGTAAGTGGCATATATTGCCCACTATAGGGCGGGGAAGTGTGGCAAAAATCAGGCGCTGACTGAGCGTGCGTCCCAGGCAGTCTGTTGATCGCCAGCTATCAGGCCAGAGTTTCCACAAAGAGATAATTACCTAATTATTTCAATGTCTCTGATTGATTTTTCGTAGTTTTTTTTTGCTGTAATATTATTCAATAGTTTGTAGTGTGATATATTTATATAATAAAATGAGTGAATCATCGCTGTACTCAAAAATATGGTGTGCATATTATTGATTCAATTATGTTCTTCAAACAGTGAACAAATACTTTGTCGGTTATTACACTATATACACAGGTTATATATAAGTATCTGCATGTTTTGTTCACCATGACGAACCACTAAGTTGGTATGCTGAGTGGCAGTGGCAGTGGCAGGCAGTGACTGGCTGCCACAGGCTGCCACTCCCTCCCTCCCGCACCTCACCTGACTTGCCACCATTCTCCACCCACTCCATTCTCCATTATGTTTTTGATTTTATATACATACATTATATATAAGTACTGGTATTTACATGTTTTGTTCACCATAACTGTACATCTAAGCTTGCATGGTGAGTAAAGACGTAGCTACTCACACAGTCAGCTGATGGGTGCCGCCCTCAAGGCCAGACGCACTAATATTTCTCCTACAACAATACTGTGTGGTGTTATTACGCTATATACACACACATTATATATTAATATCTACCTGTTTTATTCACCATACTTGTACAAGTAAACTGGTATGGTGCCCAAAGACCATCGTGGTCATCAGTAAACAACATGATAAGGCCTGCAGACGACGCTCCTCCCTCACCAAAATGGCGGCTCCCAACCTCCTACTCTCGCTGTTATCTCACACTATACACACGTTATATATAAGTATCTACATTTGTGTTCACCATAGCGAACCACTAAGCTGGTATGGTGAGTGCAGTCAATAAAAGGTGGCCACACACACTCAAAAGACAACGCCACCATCCTCCCTCCCACAGCATTACTCCTCCCTCCATGGCGCACAGCGCCAAATATCACCAAAATCGTGGTATTGGCAGAACCCTGGTCAGTTTTATCACAGTCAGGGGTCGTCTGTAATAATATCATCGCTACATAATAGCATGAACAAGTATATTATGGCATTTTTAGGCGATGCTGTGGTCACAAGCTGAACAGCAGTGCTGTGAGTTCATGCTGCGTGCGTCAGACTTGGTAGCTGACTCAATACTGAGGCCCCTAACACCCGGGAGTTTGGCCCACAATTTTTTAAAAAATGGCGTCTGTTTACAAGAGCCCTGATGAAGGTGTGGTGAACTCCGTGTATCCGCGGGCCGTTTAAATCTTGCGTAGTACTCCAAAGCATCACATGATGCGATGCGCAATTTATTGCAAGTCGGTCAAAGCATCATATGATGCGATGCGCAATTGAAGGGTTAAGGGTCTGAGCTGTGGTGCAGTGGGTTAAAGGCTTACCAGTTATGCCAGTTGCTGCAAGGCTTCTGTGCTGGCTAGGGTTCGAATCTCCTGGTGGTAAAGTGTTCTAAGGTTGTATAATCTCTCTTGCGGTGTTTAGGCAAGTTGTGCATTAAGCATAGACACAGAGTTCTCCCATATTAACAGGAATTTGATGAAAGAAAGTGAGTAGCCCCTCACTATGCTCTAGTTGCCCTTGGGAGGTGGTGATCTTTGGAGGTGAAATATTCCGAAATTACCATCTCTTTTATGGGTCTGAGCTGTGGTGCAGTGGGTTAAAGGCTTACCAGATATATACCAGTTGCTGCAAGACTTCTGTGCTGGTTAGGGTTCAAATCTCCTGGTGGGAAAGTGTTCTAAGGTTGTATAATCTCTCTTGCGGTGTTTAGGCAAGTTGTGCATAAATAAATATATATATATATATATATATATATATATATATATATATATATATATATATATATATATATATATATATATATATATATATATATATATATATATGTCGTACCTAGTAGCCAGAACTCACTTATCAGCCTACTATGCAAGGCCCAATTTGACTAATAAGCCAAGTTTTCATGAAATAATTGTTTTTCGACTACCTAACCTACCTAACCTAACCTAACTTTTTGGGTTACCTAACCTAACCTAACCTATAAAGATAGGTTAGGTTAGGTTAGGTAGGGTTGGTTAGGTTTGGTCATATATCTACGTTAATTTAAACTCCAATAAAAAAAAATTGACCTCATACATAATGAAATGGGTAGATTTATCATTTCATAAGAAAAAAGTTAGAGAAAATATATTAATTCAGGAAAACTTGGCTTATTAGGCAAATCGGGCCTTGCATAGTAGGCTGACAAGTGCATTCTGGCTATTAGGTACGACATATATATATTATATATATATATATATATATATATATATATATATATATATATATTGCTTATACATGTGCCCATCCGGGCTCAAGAAGGGTGCCTCTTTAGTACAAGCTTGGAGTAGTTTCCTCAGAATATTTTCTGGCATGTCATGTCTCTTGACATGCCAGAATATATATATATATATATATATATATATATATATATATATATGTATATATATAGACATATGTCGTACCTAGTAGCCAGAACGCACTTCTCGGCCTATAATGCAAGGCCTGATTTGCCTAATAAGCCAAACTTCGTTGACTATTACGCACCTCCAAAGTACTGAGTGTGTAATACAGTGTGTTACTGTGTAAATAGTATGTGAAACTGTACATATTGTAATTTTAGTGAATTTTTACCACGTAATATTGTGACAATAAACATTTATTGTGGACACATTACTGACACATGTATCACAGTTTCATGGAAAATTATGAACATTCTACTGTATACATATTGTAAATGTCACAAATATGCATCATATACAATAAAAGAAACAAATAAAACCGCATTGGAAATGCATAGAAAAAATATTTGAAAATATATTTGTGGCAACACACGGTGCTTGAATGGCCTGCGCGACCGTTTCTGGGAGCTGCACACACGGGCGACCAGGCCCTGATGACGTCACAGCGTACCTTGTCCACGCCCTCACAGCCAAAGTAAGTGGAATTTAGTAATTATTTTTACATAGACATGTTCAGCGATGGTAATTTATCATTTTGCAAAGAAAAATTATATTTTGGGGAACATTTGATGTCATGCACACTAGGGGAATTTCACAATAAACACAGCGCATCACACTAGTTACATGGGGGACACTCGTTTTGTATGACGTCCGTCTCACATGACGAACATGGAACGGATTAAATTCGTTATGCGAGGTACCACTGTATATACAGTGGAACCTCTATTAACGAGTGGCTCTATTAACGAGTTTTTCCAGTAACGAGCAAGCCACTCGCAGCAAATTTGTCTCTATTGACGACCTCGCCTCTATTAACGAGTGAAACCACATGGCGCTTCCTAGCGTCTCGCGGGTTCTCGCAAATTCTCGGACGCCTCCGACGCCAGTGTTGTTGTTGTATCTCACACGACAAGCATCCCTCTGGATTTATTTGAGCTTTTCTTTGGGTTTTTAGTGGTTTTGCGACTACAATTTGTAACACACGATGTCTCCAAAGAAGCTGCTTGCTAAAGATAGTGTTTTCAAGAGGAAGAAAGACACAATTATTATGGATTTCAAGAAGGAAATTATAGCAAAGCATGAGTGTGGTGTCTGTGTGATTGATCTCACAAGGAAGTATGGCAGGTCCTCATCAACAATTTACACCATTAGTAAGGGAATGAGGAGGTAAGGGAGGATGCTGCCTCTTCCACTGAGATCAGGGAAGTGTTTGGAATGTTTGAAAAGGTGAACGCATTCTTGGAAAAGCTGCCCTGATAAAGCAGTGACAACCCAGTGTGTGAAAATGTTTAATTAATTTATCACTTTGTGATAACACTTTATGAAAGTGTTATCACTTTCGCAGGTATATGTCGCTTGAACGTAACACACTTTTTTTCTCTTGAATGCATCCAAACACCGCGCTCAAGCATCATTTGAGCAAATATTTCTATAAAATCCAATACTTATCCGATCGACTTGGGGATTGTATACATGTTTGCCGTGAAATTTCCGTTTTCTTTAATAACCACATTGCCTATTTGAGAAAACGGCATTGTATTGTATCTTCGTGGTAAGACTATTATATTGTTGACACAACGAGTGTAATCAACGTAGTTTTTTTATTTGGTGCTGGTCTAACGCATCCTTGTGTGACATTTGAAATGAAATTTGGGTGAAATTCCCAAGAAGAGAGAGTCCGCCTGACTCAGAGGTGAATTCTCCTTCCACACCATAACCCCTCTCCTCCTTCCCACCTCTCCATCGTCTCCCTCAAGCCAGCAACTACTCTTCATAAGGTAAAGTAAATATTAAAACACTACAACAAAACATTTATATTTACATGTGCAGTATTATATTTACATAAAAAAAGTCATACAAGTATGGATGTTTTTGGGAGTGGAACGGATTAAATTTATTTCCTTTATTTTAAATGGGGAAATTTGTTTCCAAAGACGAGTTTTCCAGGTAACGAGCTCGGTGCCAGAACGGATTAAACTCGTTAATAGAGGTTCTACTGTATATATATATATATATATATATATATATATATATATATATATATATATATATATATATATATATATATATATATATATATATATATATATATTTATATTTATTATATATTTATATATATTATATATTTATATATATATTATATATTCCTATATAATAAAAAAAAATATACATATATATATTCATACACATACACACAAAATGTATAAAAACATACATACATACACATGACAAAAATAAAGAAAGAAAAGACAATGACAAGCCACCGACAGGTGGGCAGAGAGCACCACGCTGGCCAGATAAAGAAGGCACCAAAAGAGCACAAAAACTGCACCAAAAGGCCCACCTCGACAACAAAAACCCATGGCCCCGGCACGACCACAACACGTGCAAAGACCCAAAAAGATCAGCCTGCAATCCAGGAAGACCCCGGAACCCCAAAAGGCAGAACTGGATCACACATGAGGTTACTAAAAGCCTTTGAACCCACAAAGGGGGCCCAAGAGTAAGAAACCTCTGGAACAAAACCAAAGAACCCAAAGGAACCTGAAATCGAACCTAGGGGAGCCCAAACTACCACATCTTCTGGCAGAAATACACCACGAAAAGGACAAAGCACAGCACCCCGACAGAAACCCAGGGAAACGGCCAAAATGGACCGAAAACAGAGGGACTAGGTGTGGGAGCAAGCATAAACAAACAGGAACACTGAGCCCAAACCCCAGGGCCCAGACCCAAACAGACAGAAAACGAAAAACCGGTGCAAAAAACAGCACCCAAGCATTCGCAGAGGATCAAAAGATGGGCAGAACACCCCGGAAAAGCAAAGACATGGCAACAGGAGGATAAAACCCCTGAAGGAGGTGAAAAACACACCCAAAACGCAAGTACGAACACCCAGGCACATGTAAACAAACCGCAGCGCCACCCTGGTGGCCAAGCGAGGAAACATGCCGAAAAGAAAATGGCCACAAGAACAAGGAGCCCTGACCAATGGAATAGATCCGAAAACACGCCAGCAAATGTGGAAAGTAAGCAGACGAGATGGATGAAAAATAACTGACCAGAAGCAGAAAACCCAGGCTGGGGCAAACAGCCCCAGAACTGCTAGCAGGCATCCCCCACAGCCCCGGGAACCCGCAACAGAAGGCCATGGGGTAAAGCCGTCCTCCACGCCTTCTGTCCTTAAAGAAAATGTGGAGTCCAGAGGAAAGGCATCAGAGAAAGGGATGCTGATAAGACCCAGTGAAGCCTCAGCAGGAGGCCCAGGCTCGAAAACCTCTGTCCCCAACCCGAACTGGGCAGCTCCCAAAACCACGGGAGTCTCAGCCCCAACCCCAAAACCCATAGACGGTCAGGAGCCGGGAACAGGGAGGAGAAAGAGGCAAACAACACCTAACCAAAACAGGGCGGCCCCGGTTCATCCAGGTGGGAAACCAACCTAGCGTGTTGCAGCAACCTAACCTAGCTTGCAACACGGATGCCGCCTGTACTCTGAACAGTAAGTACATCAGGAGAGTACTGGAGAACAAGCAGAGAATACCTCTCACAAGACTCTGGGTCAAGGTGTCAATGACCCAACAGGCAACATGATGGAGGTAAAAGTGGCGACTGTCACCCGGAGACAAGGGCACTGCAACCAACGAACCCGCACAAGATGGGTTGGAATCCGGAAGACACATACAGTGGTCCACCGAGCCCCGACAGGGTTTTCCAGGGCCCGTAGGCTTACTGGTACGGGAAGCCAGGGCAAGGTGTTGCTAACCGGTTAAAACCCAAAACTAACAAGGGGTAGAGGACAACGCTGAAAACCCCTGCGACGTGTACAATCACGGGGCTTAGCAGAGGCCCACCAAACACTACCAGTGGAACTATAGCCACACTAGGCAGCTCCCACCAGGAAAAGGAAAATAAAAACAAAAGGAAAACCCCCGCAAAAGTACATCATCCACAACACCTTGACACCCCAACCAGCACAATACCAGCCACTACCCAAGGCCAAACAAGGGCCCCAAGCCCCAGCTGGCCCCAAGGGCGAGGCAAATGCTGAGAAGCAAGAACCTCTACGGGAATGATTTCAGAACGCCCCAAGGAAGATAACCCTGTCATGCAGGGGCAGTACTCACAGGGCGCTTAAGGAAGGAAGCCCCTAAGTGCATGCAGCCCGGGTACTGATGAGGAACACCTGGCAACCGCACAACACAACACACGGCAGTGAACGCCACACAAGACGAACACCGCCTAGGAAACAGAGGCCAGAGAAACGTCTATCCCAGTTGACATTAGCTTACGAACTGATGCTAGGCAGTCGGCGCGGTGAGGTCCGGGGCTCCCTCCTCCCCCTCTCGGGGCGGTGGAGTGCTGTGCGGACAGTTGGCACGGCAGTAAAGTGTGATGTTTGCTTGTTTCCTTCTTTCCTTGGGATTATAGGACGTGTCTACCTCTCTTTTCGGTTTTATGTTTTAGTTTTTTATCATGTGGGGTTTGTTTTGTTATGCCTACCTTTTTGGGTGCCTAACCCTGGTCGATGGCAGATAAGGAAAACCCCAACCACAAGGGGGTTTTCCAGGGCCATTGCTCCCTGAAACCTCTCTGAAGGGGCCAGGTTCTGGTGCTGGTCCCTGGTAGGTCTGAACTTCTTAGCTAATGTCCCGGTCTAATATAACATACATGAGCCCGAAAAGCTCCAGGGAGCCGTAGGGGCTCCCCACAGAAATAAATATATTAATTCATCACCCAGCAAAAATCTGCTATCAGAATAATAACAAACTATGCTTTCACACAACACTCAGCTCCCTTGTTTAAAGCCCTTAACATGCTAAATATTAACTCCCTCCACACATTCTCTTGTGTCAACTACATTTACAAAACCCTGTTCTTAAATGCTCTGAAACTCTCCCTGGAAAGATGTAATAGGACCCATTATCACCACACCAGAAATAAATATCTCTCTGATATCCCCAGGGTCAAACTTAATCTGTGTAAACACTATGCAAATAAAGAGACCTAGTCTATGGAACTCATTCCCTAGTGAACTGAAAAGCTGTCAAACTTTTGCCTCATTCAAAAACAAAAACAAAAAATACTTAATTTCATCTTCGTAGTTTCCTACACTGAGCTTTAATTTTGCTCTGTATCTAGTGTTACCCAATCTCCCAATCTTTATGTACTTAATCCAAACAACTTTATCATTGTGTTCATTGCTGTCTTCTTTTTTGTGCTGGCCATATGCTGTATTGTGCCTACTAATTTTTTTTAAACTACCATTCAAGCTGTCATTGCAATCAATCTGAGCTACCTATGTGCTTTAATATACCTACAATTTCTCTCATCTTTTATCTTTTATTTTTTTCTTGTTATGTAACTGTTATCATTTTTATAAATTTTGCTAGTATTTACCTACTTAAAATTTTCTTAGATTAAGGACCTGCCCAAAACGCTGCGCATACTAGTGGCTTTACAAGAATGTAATTACTATGCCATGTATCTCACAATCCCAATGTACCTTCTTGTATATATATAAATAAATAAAATATAAAATAAATAAATTCAATAAATAAATTAAATAAGCGAAAATACTGTATACACTTTACCTGCACTTTGGAAAGTTGATGGAGTTTATTATATTTGAAATGTGGTGAGGCAGAGGAAGAGAGATGTTATTATTTGGCAGAGGAGTCCCTTACCTTTATCACAGCTTTGTCAGAGTGATATTTTTCAGGAAGACTTTACACTTCTCCCCATTTTGCACACATTTCTTTTATTAGAGAACTAAATTTAGGCATATCAAACTTGGTAACAAGAAAAGACATGTGTGCACCACTTTCATATTTTGCTGAGTTCTTATTTCATCTGAATCATGGTTCTAACTAATTTTATTTTTGCTTGGCCCTTAACACTTTCGCGCTCTCGGCGCTCAAAAAAAAACAATACCCCAGATGCTTTCGGCACTTCGCGCGCCTACGCAGTAAGACCGAAAAAGTGTACACTCTTTTGACTGTCCTGACAATAATTGAAGGCGCACGTATTTAAATTTGGTATCACTGTGTTCGCAATGAAATTGTCTATAAGAGCATACCTATAAAATGCCGCCCAAGCATAAGGAGTATCAACACCAAATAAAAAACTATGCAGATCACTCGCCGAGAGCGCCAAACAGCAACAAAATGTTTCCACTCTCTTAATGGTTGCGAAGCCTACAGTTGTCCTACATCGCTAATATTGGTATCATTGGAATCGCAATAAAATTCTCTACACGGACATATGCATATGAATGTTTAATATAGGTAATTGCCCACCCGCAAGAGTGTGTGAAGTGGAGAGTATTTAGCCGCGAGCGCACTGGCGAAAACACAGGGGGGAAATCATGCTTGGAAAGTTTATACGTTTCTTGACCTTACTTTTCTATGTACGTATTTCTTTTTTATACCAATGTGTTCGCAATAAAATTTTCTATAAGATGAACTGTATAACATTTGTACAAAGCATGTGTAAGAGAAGCGCCAAATATAGAACCACGTCGCTCAGTATGCGTTCGCGGCAGAAACGAACGCATTGTTTTCGTTCGTTTGATGTTTGTCATGTTTATACTTGTTGAAACATTTTATAATTTGTATGACAGTGATCGCAGTAAAATTCCCTACACAGACATATACATAACACATAAAAATATTTCCCACGTGTTGGATATATCAACGGCTAAAGGGAACCCACTGCCACACGCTCGCCACACCCCCAAACATACTTTGTGTATTTTTTTTTTTTACTCATAGAAGTTTATGTGATATAATATTCATTCTGGTACCAAAAAATTCGCAAATAAATTCTCTACAAAACAAAAGTATCCCCATCCATTTCGGTTAAAAAATGGAATTTATAGAAATATTTTTTCGATGGACGAGAAAAGTAGGCTGTTATGCGGAATCGTAAGAAAAAACGGCGACGAGTTATCTCTAATCTAAAGCGCGAAAGTGTTAACACTAATGTTTTTATGTGCTATAGTGACTTATTTACACTAAGAATATAAAAAAAATCCAAGAAAACTCTAGAAAGTGTAAAGGAGTCTAGTGGTGTTGAGCACTGAACAACAGATACTGGGAAACTGACTTATCTGGGACGTGTGTTTACGTTTGAATGCCGAACAAACGGTTGAATCCTTAACACAAACACAGCATTTGAGTGCCAAACTGTTCATGTTGGGAGCTGTTCAAATACCAACATTCCACTGTACTATAAAATGCATAAAATACTCACTTTTAAAGCAGACATGTTGGCAGAAAGAGAGGCATTGTATGCATCATCAATAGAAAATACAATATCCTCATAAGCACTAGCTGCAGCAAGCGCCTTCTCTGATACTTCACGTGTATCAGCTAGTAAGCCATCTAGCTCCTCGGCCTGAAATAATAATAATATAAACTAGTTGGGATTCAGCTGCATTTGATATCCCAAATTTCATGCACCATCATATCTCATAATATAAACAATATTAAAAGTATTATAAAAAATATAAATTCAGGGTTGACTGTAATAAAATATCTCTCTGTTAGAGCACCAGTAGCTGAGATTGCTCCAAACTACCAGTCACATCAGTTGCATGAGTTCATTTGGTCTACCAGGGACTAGATCCAAAGCCTGGCCCTTTTACATGAGGCAGAGAGAGCAAATGACATCCCTCCATTTCACCGGGAAAGCATGCAGAAAGTCAGCGAGCTTTATAGACAACTGCTGGGTTCCCAAGACTCAAAGCACTAAAATGCCAAATAACTCTCCAAACAAAGCAAAAACACACAAAATTAGCTAAAATCCTGTAGTACTGAATGCCGCCACCACGAGGCCTGGTGCTCAGAACAGTGTCCGCCCACACACATCAGTTGAAAAGCGGATAAGCATTTCCTTAAACCAACAAACCTGGAGGAGAGGGGAGACAGGCAGGGGGGGCTCTAATAGAATGAGGCATTTCATGATATTATACAACGGGTTTCTGGAAAAGCCCCTTACCAGGAGGAAGGGACTTACCTCTGCCAGTCCTGCTAAAATGCTTCCACAGCTAGAGCCTTGCAGTTGTGCAATATGTCGCATAAGGAGGAAGCCGCCGAAACCAAGCCAACATGAAAGTCCACAACCTGGAGCCTGATAAGTCTCACAGAGCAAGAGGAAGGAGGCGGCAAAAATGTTCCATTTATGGAGATGAGATGGAACCGGGACAGAAGATCGGCAAGGACGTTAGACATTCCCAGGACATGAATGGCACGCAGAGCCAAATCCTGAGAACTTATAAGAAGAGCTACACGCAGAGTCCAGCTCCAAAGCAGCAGGGACTGAAGCAAACCCTCCCCTGGTTGAGACAACAAACTATGAGGGAACAGTCTAAATGGAGTCAGACAATGGAGCCCAGAGGACTACATATCCTCTGCAAACATAGCTGCAAACTCTCTCACAGTGTAATTAGCCTGACGAAGAAGAGATCACCACCCATGATCGGTTTGAAAATTGCTGGGGACAAAACCTTGAAAAACCCAAAAAGCAAGCTGGAGGCTCTGCAGCCAATGAAGAGTCAATGAAGTCTGCACTCAGCTGTCACTGCAGTGGCAAAAAGGAGTGACCTGGAGGAACCAGAACAACCTTCGAAGCCAAATTCAGTCCAGGGGATAAACAAAGAAGGAAAAGTTGAGGCTCCGTCACAGATGCTCGAGCAACCACTGAGTCACATGAGGCTGGCTTGACACCAAAAGACATTGGTATAGCAGCCGAGACAAAGCTGTCGGAGGCAAGGACAGCAGTGCCACCCAATAGCTTAGACAAGGCCCACCCAGTTCAAATCCAAGCAGGAACCAATTCCGACTTCAGCCAATTCATCAGGAACACAAACCCAGAGAACTGGGAAAGAACCAGAACCCTGGCTAGCACGAAGCATGTGAATACACACGGAGCCAGATGCAGGCCAAATGGGAGAACCCAGAAGCGGTAAGCTCAAGGCCACACCACAAACCATAACCAATCCCTAAACTTCAGATGGATAAGGCAGAGCCATCTTACTGCATGGGCCCAATGGGCACGTGCCTGGGGGGCCCCAGGAGCATAGGGGCCCCACCAGCATAGGACATGTTCGTTATAGAAGCAGCATGTTTAAATATTTATATTTTGTTGCAAGCACACTTAAATAAAACTCTACATCCTGGTGTGGGCCTAAATGTTTAAGATATATATTTCCAGGTGAATAATCTTCTCAGCTTCTAATCATATTCGAGAAAACTTCGAATTTCCCACAAAACATGGAAACATGGTGAGTACATGTATTACAGGAAAGAGATGGTTGGGTTGACTGCATCTATCTGGACCTAAAAAAGGCTTTCGACAGAGTTCCACATAAGAGGTTGTTCTGGAAACTGGAAAATATTGGAGGAGTGACAGGTAAGCTTCTAACATGGATGAAAAATGTTCTGACCGATAGAAAAATGAGGGCAGTGATCAGAGGCAATGTATTGGACTGGAGAAATGTCACAAGTGGAGTACCACAGGGTTCAGTTCTTGCACCAGTGATGTTTATTGTCTACATAAATGATCTACCAGTTGGTATACAGAATTATATGAACATGTTTGCTGATGATGCTAAGATAATAGGAAGGATAAGAAACGTAGATGATTGTCATGCCCTTCAAGATGACCTGGACAAAATTAGTATATGGAGCTCCACTTGGCAAATGGAATTTAATGTTAATAAATGCCATGTTATGGAATGTGGAATTGGAGAACATAGACCCCACACAACCTATATATTATGTGAGAAATCTTTAAAGGATTCTGATAAAGAAAGAGATCTAGGGGTGGTTCTAGATAGAAAACTATCACCTGAGGACCACATAAAGAATATTGTGCGAGGAGCCTATGCCACGCTTTCTAACTTCAGAATTGCTTTTAAATACATGGATGGCGATATACTAAAGAAATTGTTCACGACTTTTGTTAGGCCAAAGCTAGAATATGCAGCGGTTGTGTGGTGCCCATATCTTAAGAAGCACATCAACAAACTGGAAAAGGTGCAAAGACATGCTACTAAGTGGCTCCCAGAACTGAAGGGCAAGAGCTACGAGGAGAGGTTAGAGGCATTAAATATGCCAAAACTAGAAGACAGAAGAAAAAGAGGTGATATGATCACTACATACAAAATAGTAACAGGAATTGATAAAATTGATAGGGAAGATTTCCTGAGACCTGGAACTTTAAGAACAAGAGGTCATAGATATAAACTAGCTAAACACAGATGCCGAAGAAATATAAGAAAATTCACTTTCGCAAACAGAGTGGTAGACGGTTGGAACAAGTTAGGTGAGAAGGTGGTGGAGGCCAAGACCGTCAGTAGTTTCAAAGTGTTATATGACAAAGAGTGCTGGGAAGACGGGACACCACGAGTGTAGCTCTCATCCTGTAACTACACATAGGTAATTACTTAGGTAATTACACGTGCGTATGCACATGCACATACACACACACTCAGGAAAAGAAAATTACAAGCTGCCGACCAATGGGCAGAGCGCACCACGCCGGCCAGGCAAAGAAGGAACAAAACTGCATCAAAAGGCCCACCTCGACAACTAAACCAGCACTGACCCAGCACGACCACATCCATGTGCCAAGACCCAAAAAGATCAGTCTGGAAGCCAGGAAGACCCCAGAACCCCAGAAGGCAGAACCAGGTCACACACGAGGAAACAAAGCCCCCTGAACCCACAAAGGGGGCCCAAGAGGAAGAAACCTCCAGAACGAAACCAAAGAACCCAAAGGAACCCGGAATCAAACCCGGGATAGCCCAAACCACCACATTTGCCAGCGGAGATACACCACACAAAGGCAAAGCACAGCCCCCAGACAGAACCCTCAGGGAAACAGTCAAAACAGACTGAAAACCGAGGGACAAGGTGTGGGAGCAAGCATAAACAGACAGGGACACTGAGCCCAAACCCCAGGGCTTAGACCCAAAAAGAGACAAAACAGAAAACCCGGTGTAAAATCAACACTCAAACATTCCCAGAGGAACAGAAGTCGGGCAGAAAACACCAGAAAATCAAAGAAACGACAACAGGAGAATAAAACCCCTGAAAAAAGTAAAAAAACTCACCCAAGACTCGCTCGCACACCCAGGTGCATGTAAACAAACCGCAACGCCGCCCTAGTGGCAAGGCCGGGAAACCGGCAGAAGAAAGTGGCCACCAGAAGAGGGGGCTGTGACCGACGCAAAAGATACGAAAACACGCCAGAAAAAGTGGGAAGAAAGCACACTGGATGAGCAAAAAACTCCGCCCAGAAGCAGAAAACCCAGGCAGGGGCAAACAGCCCCAGAACTGTTAGCAGGCATCCCCCACAGCCCTGGGAACCAGCAACAGAGGCCCCTGGGGCAGAGCCGTCCTCCAAGCCCTCCGCCCTTAAAGAAAAGGAAGAGTCCATGGGAAAGGCAGCAAGAAAGGGCCGCTGGTAAGACCCAGAAGCCTTGGCAGGAGGAACAGGCTCGAAAACCTCCGTCCCCAACCCAAACGGGGCAGCCCCAGAAACCCTCCGAATCTCGGCCCCAACTGAACCCCGCCTTGACCCCGAAACCCGCATATGGTCCAGAGCCGGGAACAGGGAGCGAAAGGGGCGAACAGCACTTAACCATAACGGGGCGGCCCCGGGGCATCCGAGTGGGAAACCAACCTAACGTGTTGCAGCAACCTAACCTAGCTTGCAACACAGATGCTGCCTGTACTCTGAAAAAGTAAGAACATCAGGAGAGTACTGGAGAACAAGCAGAGAATATCTCTCACAAGACTACGGGTCAAGGTGTCAGTGACCCAACAGGCAACATGACAGAGGTAAAAGTGGCGACTGTCACCCGGAGACAAGGGCAGAGCAACCAACAAACCTGCACAAAACGGGTTGGAACCTGGAAGATACATTCAATGGTCCACTGAGCCCTGACAGGATTTTCCAGGGCCTGTAGGGTAACAACTACAGGAAGCCCGGTCAAGGTGTTGCTAACCGGTTAAAACCCAAAACTAACAAGGGGGTAGAAGACAACACTGAAAATCCCTGCGATGTGTACAATCACGGGGGCCTAGCAGAGGCCCACCAAACACTACCAGTGGAACTATAGCCACACTAGGCAGACCCCCACCAGGCAAATGAAAATAAAAACAAAAGGAAAACCCCGCAAAAGTACACTGTCCTCAGAGGCAACAGGAACCGGTCGTCGCTTAAGTGGCAGGTCGCGCAACACCTTGATGCCCTAACCAGCACAATACCAGTCCTTACCCCAGGGCCAAACAAGGGCCCCAAGCCCCAGCTGGCCCCAAGGGCGAGGCAAATGCCGAGAAGCAAGAACCTCTACGGGAATGGTTCCCGAACGCCCCGGGGAAGATAACCCTGTCACGCAAGGGCAGTACTCACAGGGAGCTTATGGAAGGAAGCCCCTAAGCGCATGCAGCCCCGGTACTGATGATGAACACCTGGCCACTGCACAACACAACACACACCAGTGAACGCCACAAAAGGCAAACACCGCCTAGGAAACTGAGGCCAGAGAAGCGTCTATCCTGGTTGACATTAGCTTATGAACTGATGCTAGGCAGTTGGCGTGGTGAGGTCTGGGGCTCCCCCCTCCCCCTCTCAGGGCAGGGAGGGCTGCACGGACGATCGGCGAGGCAGTAAAGTGTGATGTTTGCTTGTTTCCTTGGGATTGTAGGAAGTTTCTACTTCTCTGTTCAGTTTTATGTTTTAGTTTTTTACCATGTGGGGTTTGTTTTGTTATGCCTACCTTTCTGGGTGCTTAACCCCGGTCGATGGCAGATAAGGAAAACCTCAACTACAAGTAGGTTTTCCAAGGCCATTGTTCCCTGAAACCTCTCTGAAGGGGCCAGGTTCTGGCGCTATTCCCTGGTAGGTCTGAACTCCTTAGCTAATGTCCCGGTCTAATATAACATACATTAGCCTGACAAGCTCCAAGGAGCCGTAGGGCCTCCCCACAGAAATATATGTTTAATATTATTGACTATTTATTTTTTATTCCTGTGAGTGGTTGTTGTAAGGGCCCTAGCACATTGGTTTGCCCATGGGCCCATAATGCTGTTAAGATAGCCCTGGGATAAGGACCTGCTAAAAAGCATCTCAGAAGGCCAAGGAAAGCACCCTGGCACCCTGTTCAAGAATGAACCAGAATTGACTTAAATGTGGGGAGGAAGCCTGCCCAGAGAGATCTGAAGCCCCCAAAGGAGAAGGGATTGACCAACTCTACAGGTCAGCACTTACAAGCAATAAATGACAAATATTGTTGAGTATAAATATTCCTACCCTTATTCTCAGCTGTTCAGCATGACTTTGGGCTTTCTGAGCAGGTAACTCTGCCTCTTCTAATTCCCTCATCATCAGAGTCACACTGTCAGTCAAAGTGGATTTTGCTGCACGAAGATGCATTATTTCTGTATCTGTCACAGAAAATAATAATAATAATTTGATCATTCTTAATTCACATATAATAATGCTAGTTACAATGACATATTTTACAAAGCCAATAATAATCTACAGCATTTTGGATAACACTTAGAGTTAACATATTTCAATATAAGTAAATACAAGGTGATATTTTGGCTATAGTAATACTTAGGACATTTATATGCAGTTTGAAGATTTACACTAAAGAATTTATGCTGAATCTTAACATTAAAATTTTTAAATCTAGCTGTTTAACCCTTAAACTACGCATGGCATATATATATGCCATGAGTAACATGTCCCACTGTGTGCATGGCATATATATATATGCCATAGGGTGCCAGGCACAATTCAAATGGCCCGCTACACGGGGTTCACATTAGCTTCCTCAGGGCTCTTGTAAACAGACACCATATTTTTTAAATCGTGGGAAATATTCTCCAGGTGTGAGAGCCACAGTACTGTTGGAGCAACCAAGACTGGCACACGCAGCATGAGCGGACAGCATTGCTGTTCAGCTTGTGACCACAGCATCGCCGAAAAATGTCAAAATAAATATATAACTGCTATTATTTAGTGATGACAGTATTACATTTGACCCCTATGATAAAAATGACCAGGATTGTGATAATGGCAGGATTGTTGTGATAATTAGCGCTGTGGGAGGAGTGATGCTGAGGGACGGAGGGAGATGGCATTGTTTACCGACTGTGTAGCCACCTGTTATTGTCTGCATTCACCATACCAGCTTAGTGGTTCTCTGTGGTGAACACAAATGTAGATACTTATATATAATGTGTGTATTAGTGTAATAACAGCAAAAGGGTTATGTTGGGAGGAGTCATTTGGGTGACGGAGGTAGTGTCGTCTGCATGACTTGTCTAGCTGTGTAGAGGGTGGTCACTATGCTCTATGGGCACCCTATAAGCTTAGGTGTACAGTTACGGTGCATACATCATGTAGATACTTATATATAATGTGTGTATATAGTGTAATAACACAGCAAACAGTATTGTTGGGGGAAAAAATTTAATACACGTGACCTTGAATGTGTGAGTTTAATCCAATTAATCTTGAATTAATCCAATTCCCTTTATTTCTTATGGGAAAAATCACTTCGACTTACGATATTTCGACTTACGATACGTCTCTGGGAACGGATTACCATCGTAAATCAAGGCCCCTCTGTATATGGAGCACCACTTGGCAAATGGAATTTAATGTGAATAAATGCCATGTTATGGAATGTGGAATTGGAGAACATAGACCCCACACAACCTATATATTATGTGAGAAATCTTTAAAGAATTCTAACAAAGAAAGGGATCTAGGGTGGTTCTAGATAGAAAACTGTCACCTGAGGACCACATTAAGAATATTGTACAAGGAACCTATGCTACACTTTTTAACTTCAGAATTGCTTTTAACCCTTGGGCTGCTAGGGGTCCAAATGTCTTCAACACCCACAGGCGCAACAAAAAAAAAAAAATCAAAAAAATTCTTTCGTCTTATAAAAGTGTTCATTTGTGTTCCTTGATCATGGAAAAAATAACAAAAAATCGTAGGTGGCATATTTAAGCTGCAATAGGGTAGAGAAGTCTGGCAAAAAAACCAGCGTTGAATGTAATGAAACGCCATTTTCTGGGCGAGACCCGGAGGCTTCCCCCGGAGCTTATCCAGGCTGATATGTTAATGTCAGACTTTGGCATCAGTCATGTGTATGGAGTAGTATGGGCCTACCAGGGACCACGAGCCAGAACCTGACCCCCTCAGGGAGGCAAGGGAAGCAATGGCCTATAGAAACCCCCCGTGTGGTTGGAAGCATTCTATGTCTGCCATCGACCGGGTCAGGCACCCAGAAAGGTAAGTGTCCCAAAACAAACCCCTATTCTGGTGAAAATTGCTACCACAAGCCAAACAGGTGGATAGAACTCCCCTAAAAGAAACGAGCAAACGATCATGAAGTCGCACGTCACTGTGCCGCGCCGCTGTCTGCGCAGCTCCCCAGACCAGCAGGGAAAAGGGGGAGCCCCAGACCTACTGCACCAGCTATCCACCATCAGTTCTGAGGCTGGATGTCAAAAACGCGAAAAACTGCCGACCGGAGGGAGGGAGGGAGGGATGCCGGGGAGCCTCCTGATCTCACCCAGAAAATGGCGTTTCATTACATTCAACGCTGGTTTTCTGGGAGGAGCCCCTTCAGCTCCCTGGAGCTAACTACCCACAGAGGAAAAAAGAGAAATGTACCCGGGAAGCGGTCGCCACACACTCCCCAACTCAAAGTCAAGACAACTGGCTGGAACCACCAACCCAAGGCGACACAGGCCCGAATGGGCCCGGGAACAACATGAGACATCAAGCAGCCAAGCCCCTGTATGACCACCACAAGCCCCATGCCCGAATGTCAGCTAGGACATGCCGCCAAGACGGCAGCAAGCGCAGCGAACCCACGAATGCCAGGGGCATGGGGAAGGAACACAGGCTAGCTAATTGCAATAACACAGCAGACGACCCGGGAGACCTACATCCGCTAATAGGGAAGAACTGAACCGGATCAACCCAAAGCGCATCCCGGACACAGAACCCCTGGCACGCAAATAACAGTGGAGGGCCCCAACCGAACTCAAAACACGATACACCCCCGGCCTGACCAACCAGGCACCAACAAACCAAGAACCCCTCCGGAAAGCAACAGCCTCATCCCATGCCAGAAGAGAGAGATGGCTGCAACCGAACAAAACAATCACCACGACCGAAGGAGCAGAAACCCCTGCACTGGAGGAGAGCAAGAAGCTCAGCGACCCAACCCCAAGAGGCAAATGCCAACAGGAGAAGAGCCTTTGAGAAACAAACCCGAACCAAAGGGTCACCAAGAACACCAAGACCGAAAGCAAGCTGAAGCGGCTCCGCCAGCACCGCACAAAACGAGGCGACAGTATGCAGCAAGATGATGCCCCAAAACCCCCACCAGAAACGCCAAGCCGACACCAATAAAGCAGCTGCCTAAGAAGGGATAGAAGGAAAAGGAAGGACCACCAAAATACCCCATACTGCCACCAAGAAAAAGCACGCAGGTGGGATACCAACAACGAAGCCACCTGACCACCAACTGAAGGTGAGAGACTCGAGGCAGAACCTAACTGGTTCCGTCAAGGTACATCCGAACCCAGGAAGGGGCAGAGCCATGGGAAGATCTCGGGCGCGACCACCGAGGAAGCAGAGCCAGAAACCCAAGCCGGCAAGTAAGAAGATGGAATGACTGCCGAACAGAAAATCTCCCCAACATGAGCTAGCTCGCCAAGATATCGGAAACTACAGGTCTGACGCGAGATTCCAGAAAAGGAACACTGCGAGATCCTGCAAATGGCAACAGGCAGGGAAAACCAGGAAAACAGGAACCCAAACCTGGCAACAGGAAGGCCAAAAGGCAAAAACAAAACACACAACAGTGTGTAGGAGAGAACGAGGAAAAGACCAGAAAAATAGCCCCAGCATCAGTGGCCAGGGACAAGAGTGAAGCAAGAAGATGAGGAACGAAGAACGCATGCAGTAAAA
This sequence comes from Procambarus clarkii, assembly GCF_040958095.1. NCBI lineage: Eukaryota > Metazoa > Arthropoda > Malacostraca > Decapoda > Cambaridae > Procambarus > Procambarus clarkii. The sequence continues at coordinate 16,160,684 of NC_091212.1, read as the reverse complement.
CGGGAACGAAAGGGACAAGACCAACCCACAAAGGTGCAGGCCCTGTCCCAACAAACCAAACCGAAGAAGGGGCAAAGGGTTGCCACCAGACCAGTACCCGAACCAAGGGGCACAAGCAATGAAGACAGACGAATGCACACAAGTGCAAACGCACCACGCAACCCAGGCGGAAGGAGCACTCAAAAAGCCAAAGGAACGCAAGAAGGAAACATTCCAGTGGCAGAGAAGTAAACAATTGGAACACACGAGGAAGGGAAGTGGGGGAGCTGACCCCACACACAGCTGCAAGTGCAGACATGACAAAAACCCAGGAGATGTCAGGGAAGCGACAGGGGAGAGGCAGGACAAAAAAGCCTAAGCTCAACCCCAGGAAGCACAACCAGGGGCAGACAACCAGGTGAGGACAGAGAAACCAATGTACATGGAAGGGCCAAGCCAAGCACTCTAAGACGAGAAAAGAAAGAGGGACCACAGAGAAGACCACAAAAAATGTGACAAGCAATCCCGACACGCAACTCCAGGCACAAAACAGCAGCAAAATGTCACCCCACAACATCCTGACACAGGAACAAGGACCACATGACACCGTGGTACACGTTACCAATGCACACGTGCACCAGCAACTTGCACCACATGCAACATGTAGCAACTTCTCTCGGCGAAGGCAGAGAAATGGTGGAGGCTGACTCCAGACAGGGTTAAACGTAGAGACGATAGAGCCCAGCAGGCACAGGAACTTGCAAAGCACTTCAAGAACAAGAGGTCATAGATTTAAACTAGCTAAACACAGATGCCGAAGAAATATAAGAAAATTCAGTGTGCTAGAACTAGTGTGCAAGAACTAGTGTGCAATTAAGCACTTAACCCTTAAACTGCGTAACGCGCCTGCAGGCTTACGTCTGGTTTGCGCACCGCACCTCCGGGTATTTGTATTTTTCACGTTCCATTCAAAACTCCCGCGGCTACATGGGGTTCACATCAGCTTTCTCAGGGCTCTTGTAAACAGACGCCATCTTTAAAAAAAATTGTGGTCCACATTCCCGGGTGTGGGAGCCTCAGTAGTGAGTGAGCAACCAAGGCTGGCGCTCGCAGCATGAGCGCACAGCACTGCTGTTCAGCGTGTGACCACAGCATCGCCTAATAATGTCAAAATATATATATAACTTGTATTATTTAGCCATGATAGTATTATAGAAGAGCCTGAGTGTGATAATGACTGGGTACAATGTTCAAATATCAGTGATTCAATGCTGTTCACGATGTCAACAGCACTAGCCACAGCACCAGAGCATTATTTCGTCCATCTAGGAATCTTCAAATGACTTCTTAGGTTCCTTTTCAAAATAAACGTGTGATCAATTATTCATTTACAGGAATTAGTGACCAGGATTGTGATAATAGCAGGATTGTGGTTATAATTAGCATTATGCGTAGTATTGTGGAAGGAGGAATTTTGGTGAGGGAGGGAGGGCGAGGATTGAGGTAGCCTCATTGTGTGTGTGTGTGGCAGCCACTCTTGTTTTGCTCACCATACTAGCTTAGTGGTTCGCTATGGGCAACACATATGCACATGGGTATATACAGTGTGTGTATATAGTGTAAGAACAGCAACAGGAGAATGTTGAGAGGAGCTATTTGGTGAGGGATTTTACGTTATAATCGTAGCGTCGTCTGCTGTCTGCTGTGTGATTTTTTATAACAGCAACAGGAGTATGTTGATAGGAGCTAAGAACATAAGAACAAAGGTAACTGCAGAACGCCTATTAACCCATACGAGGCAGCTGCTATTGGCCCATGCGAGGCAGCTGCTATTGGCTCATACGAGGCAGCTGCTATTGGCCCATACGAGGCAGCTGCTATTGGCCCATACGAGGCAGCTGCTATTGGCCCATACGAGGCAACTGCTATTGGCCCATACGAGCTATTTTGGTGAGGGAGGTGACGTTGTAATCGTAGCGTCGTCTGCTGTCTGCTGTGTGATTTCTCATGAAGTGTATGATGGCCACTGTACTGTTTGGACACAATACCGGCTTACTTGCATAGTTCTGGTAAATAAAACATGTACATAGGTATATATAACATGTGTAAATATGTTATATGGCGAGTAAGATGTTGGAGTGAGGGAGACTGGCTGGGTGTGGCTGCTCTCACTCGAGGTGTTCTGAATGTGTTGATGGTGAATGTATATAGTGTGTGACAGTGTATAGTGTGTAAATAGATTGTATATATACATAAATTAGCATGATACATAGTAAATATGTGCAGCATATGTGTACACAAGTGTCATGCACGTAACACAATGTCTTCGGACAGTACGGATGTCACCGTACTGTCCGAAGCCAATGTCACGGCTCCTTGTTCTGGTAGCCATTTTCTTTCTGCAGGTTGCTTCCCTGTCTGGCCACCAGGGCAGCGCTGCGGTTTGTTTACCTGTGCCTGGGTGTGCTAGCTCGTGTTTTGGGTGAGTTTTTCACCTCCTTCAGGATTTCTTTGCTTTTCTGGGGTGTTCTGCCCTTCTTCTGATCCTCAGGGAATGTTTGTTTTTACATTTTTTGTTGCATTTGCAGTCGTTTGGGTCTGGTCCTGCTTCAGCCCCCTAGGGGGTTCAGGAGGCTTTTAGTTGCCGCGTGTGAGACCCGGTTCGGCCTTCTGGGGTTCCAGGGTCTTTCGGCCCGCAGGCTAATTTGCTTATGGTCGTTCAGGTTTTCCTGGGGGGGTGAGTTGGAGCACCTCAAGGTGTGCTAGTTCGCACCTGTCCTTCCTTATGATGACAGCCGTGACGGCTTCACATGCAGGTTCCCTTTCGGCATCCCTGGTGGCTGAGGATTTGTGCGCCTGTGGGCACTTGGCTTCGGTTCTTGCTCTTCTTTTCCCTGCTGGAGCTGTCTTCAGACTGTCTCGTGCTGGGTGTGGAGGAGCTAGGTTCCAGGCCAGGGTCCGGTGTGCTTGCTTCAGCAGCTCGGGTGCTGGCTGCTTTGGTGAAGTTGTATGCACCGTTTCTGAGAGAGGCAGCATCTGTTCTTCGCTTCTCGCCTCGCGTGCTGACAGGCGGTGCTCGTCCAAAATTTTGGAATCGTCTTGGGCCCTGGCTCTTAGATTTTCATCACCTTTTTGTCTGATGCTGTTTGCAGAGTCTGCGGTTGTGCTTTTTCTGCAGGCGGCTTCGTCCTGTGACGGCCTTTGTCGGACTTGTAGGTTCTCTGGGGGGGGGGCCATGGAGGTCCTGCCCGGAAGGGTCGTGCCAGGTCTCAGAGTTCCTTCGGTCGTCGTAAGCCAGTAGTGCCAGATTCGGTGCCAGCACCTCTTGTGGAGCCGTCAGTATTCTGGTCAGCGCAGTGATCGCTCTTAGCATTGGTGGGGCTCTCGTAGAAGTCGTTGGCTCTTTAGCAAGTGCCCCGTTGATGGGGCGATAGGGGGGGAGGCTCAAGCTGTTTGCTCTCGCATGGTCCCACGATTCGTGGGCATTTCAGGTCGTTTCCTCTGACCTGTGGTGGCATTGGGTTGCTCCTCCTCCTTCGGGGGGATCAGGGCTGGTAGGGCAGGCCTCTTCTCCTGTGCTCTGTAAGGTCATCCGGGGGTGGGTTTGCTTGGGTGTGGTTGAAACGACAACGTCCATCAGGTGGGTTCCACCTGTTTTCAGTTCCGAAACGGAACTGTGCAGATCTGTGATTCATACTGGACTTGTCTCATCTGAATCCCTGGGACTTTTGCCCCCTCCTTTCGGATGACCACTCTGTCTCAGGTCCGGCTGCTTTTGGCATCGGGTGCCTGGATGGTGTCTCGGGTTCTCCAGGACGTATTTTGGTTTTACAGTATAATTTTATTGTATGCATCCCGATTCATCCAGAGTACAGTGACTAGCTCGGTTTTGTCGTGGGGCAAACAAGTTTACTGCTTTCATTGCCTTCCATTCGGCTTGAATCTGGCACCTCGAGTGTTCACATGCCTTACTAGGTCGTGGTGACCTGTTTGCTTCTGTTAGGGGGTTCAGGTTCTGGCTTACTTCAACGACTGGCTGGTGTGGGCTCCCAGCCAGTTCGCGTGTCTGCTCGCCAGGGATATGGTTCTTTCCTTGCTTGCCGGGTTCGGGTTATCTGGAGGAAGTCCCTTTTGGTTTCCTCTCAGGTTCTGACTTGGTTGGGTCTGGTGTGGGACTCTCGGACTGCTTCCTTGTCTCTCCCTCCTGTGATGCTGTTGCAGCTGCGGTCCCGCCTCTGGCTGTTTTTGGAGGGCACCCAGGTCACACGTCAGTTGTTTGAGCGGCTGTACGGGAGCCTGAACTTCGCTGTGCTGATCTACCCATCGGGTCGGATCCGGCTTCAGCGGATGTTCTGGTTTCTTCAGGTTCATCCCTTCTGCTGCCCCTCACGATCAATGGGTTCAGATCCCAGGAGCCTTGCGTTGGCTGCTGCGTCGCTGGCTTCCTCTGTGGGTTTTTCGGGGTTCTGTGCTGTGGCGCCACCCCGAGCCCTTGCTCGATGTGTTCATGGATGCCTCGTCTCTTGGCTGGGGTTTTGTGACAAGTGCTCACCAGGCCGGCCAGGGTCGGTGGGGGTCCATCCTTCTGTCGAGCTCACAGCATGGCGAGAGAGTTTACGGTGGTGTGGCATTCGCTTCAGAGGATTTGGGTCGCTCGAGGAGCAACGATCCGGCTACATTTGGACTGCTCCTCGGTGGTTCAATGCCTGAACCGCAGGGGTTTGATGCGGTTCTTGATTCTTAGGGGCTGGTCCCTTCGGGGGACTTGTCTGCTGAGTTTTCGGAGTTTGGCTCTCCTGGTGGTTCATGATCAGTGGGGTCAAACATCATGGCAGATGGCCTGTCTCGATTCATTCCCCTTTCCACGGAATGAACGGTTGATGCCGACTCGTTCAGTTGGCTCTGCTGGATGTATGGGCGCCCAGCGGTAGACCTATTCGCATCGGCGTGGTCGAGGTGTCTTCCAGTTTATGTGGTGCCCTTCCCAGACTGCGAGGCCATCGGGGTCGATGCCTTTCGACTGGACTCGTCAAGGCGAAGTTACCTGTACCTCTTCCCTCCGGTCCGATTGTTGCTCTGGATCCTAGCTCAGTTGGAGATTTGCCAAGGGAGAGTAGTTCTGTTGGCTCCTTGGTAGCTGGGCCAGCCTTGGTTTCAGGTGCTTCTTGCTCGATGTCCGAACCCAAGAGTCTTCCTGCGGCTCTGCCTCTTTCAACAGATTGGTCCAGTCCATTACGTGGCTGGTTCGATCTTCTCCTCCACTCTTCGTGTCTGGTCTCTTTGAGGCGGATGTATCACAACTTGTATGGTGATCAGGTGGCTTAGTTGAAGGTGTCCTACCTGTGAGTTTCGTCTAAACGGCAGTATGAAATTTCCTTGTGGTCCTTTCGGCAAATTTTTGTCTCTTTGTAGGTTGTGTCCGATTCTGATTGGGTTGTTTTGTCCTTTCTCTCTTAGTTGTTTCAGGACCGTCATCTTGTGCCAAATTCTGTCGCCTCATTTCATGCGGCACTGGCGGAGCCGCTGCAGCTTGCTTTCAGGGTGGATGTCTTTTCTGCTCCGTTCCACAAGCGTTCTCTGACGTTGTTTCACCTCCACCTGCTCATGCGCCGCCTGAGCTGTCCTGATCGTTGGACCGGGTTCTCTCTTTTCTCTCTTCTCCTCGGTTTGTGGGGGCCCCTAGGTTCAGGATTGTTTTTCTAAGGCTCTTTTCTTGAGGGCTTTGACCGCTGGGGGTCGGGTCGGGGAGCTTCATGCTCTCCTCCGATGCAGGGGTTTCTGCTCTTTTGGTCCTGGTGGTTGTTTTGTTCGTTTGCAGCCTTCTCTTTCTTTTATGGTGAAGAATCAGTCTGCTGCTTTCCGAAGGGATCCTAGGGTTGTTGATGCTTGGTTGGTTCGGTCGGGGGTGCATCATGTTTTGTGTCCAGTTGCGGCTCTGCCGGTATCTGCGCGTCATGGTCTCCATGGCAGAGGACACACTTTGGGTGGACCTGGTTTCCTTTCTTCCTGGTTCCAAGGTGAGGTTCTCCCAGGTTGTCCACAGGATTTTTCGGTCCAGCCAGCCTGCGGTCTATCCCAGTGCCCATGATGTTTGTAAGTTCGCGGCTTTAGCTGCTATTTTTGGGAATATGTCCTGGGCTGACATTCGGGTACGGGGCTTATGGAGGTCGAACAGGTTCCTGGCTGCACTGTATTTTGTTTATGTTCCTGGGCCTTCTCGGGCATGTGTTGCCTTGGGTCACAGGTTGCAGCCATTTGTCTTGACTTTGAGTTGAGGAACGAGTGACGACCGCCTCCCGGATAAGTCCCTCTTTTTCTTTGTCTTTGGTTAGGTAGCTCCTGGGAGCCAAAAGGGCTCTCCACAGAAAACCAGCATTGAATGTAATGAAATGCCATTTTCTGGGTGAGACCCGGAGGCTCCCCAGCATCCCTCCCTCCCTTCCCTCTGGTCGGCGGTTTTTCACGTTTTTTGATACTCAGCCTCTGAACTGAGGAGAGTTGCCGGCGTGGAGGTCTAGGATCCCCCCGTCCCCCTCCCTAGGAGGGTCGGGTTGCGCAGATAGATAAGCGGCGTTTGTGGTGACATCATACATGTTTCCTTGGTTTTGATTGGGGAGTTCTGTTGCTAGTTCGGCTTTTGGTTTGCAATTTATTTGATCAGCAGTAGTTTGTTTTGGAATTCCTACCTTTCTGGGTGCCTGACCTGGTAGATGGCAGACAAAGACTGCTTCCAATTACACGGGTGTGTCTTTAGGCTATTGCTCCTTGTGCCTCTCTTGAGGGGGCCAGGTTCTGGCTCTGGTCCCCGGTAGGCTTAGAACTCCTTCGATTGACTGTTGCTACGGTCTAATATATACACATCAGCCCGGTACAGCTCCGGGGAGCCTCCAGGTCTCACCCAGAAAATGGCATTTCATTACATTCAACGCTGGGTTTTTCATGGATGGGAAAGATTGATCAAATCATTACATTATTACAACATTTCTAATTGCAATTGGAAGTGAAATGATTGGACCATGAGATGGCAAGTGTCTATGCAAGATATTGTTGGGAATGTTAACTAGGTAAGTGTCTCTGTACCTACCAAGCATGTCATAGTTTGCTGTTGCATTGATAAGATTCTGGTTGGCTTGGTTAATGAGCTCTTGAGACTCTTCCAGTTCGGTATTAATTTGGCCATCTAGACGACGTATTTCATCTAGTTTCTTCTTCAATGAATTGTACCTGAACAAAAATTAAATAGCTTTTAATTTAATTTATTACATTAAAATGGGGTTACCAGTACATAAATTATGAGATTCAATACATAATATATTCAGATTAACCCTTAAATGGCGCATGGCTATATACCATTTGACACCCACAGGTGCATACAAAAAAAAAAATAATAATAATTTTTCTTCCTACCCTGTTGATTTGTGTTCACTGATCATGGGAAAAATAATTAAAAAATCGTAAGTGGCATATATTGCCTGCTATAGGGTGGGGAAGTCTGGCAAAAAACAGGCGCTGACTTGTGTGCATCCCAGACGGTCTGTTGCTTACCAGCTGTCAGGCCAGAGTTGCCACAAAGAGATAATTACCAAATTATTTCAATGTCTCTGATTTTTCGTATTTTTTTTTGCTCTAATATTATTCAATAGTGTGTAGTGTGATATATTTATATAATAAAATTAGTGAATCATCGCTGTACTCAAAAATATGGTGTGCATATTGTTGATTCAATTATGTTCATCAAACAGTGAACATATACTTTGTCGGTTATTACACTATATACACAGGTGATATATAAGTATCTGCATGTTTTGTTCACCATAACGAACCACTAAGTTGCTATTATGAGTCAAAAAGTAACGAGGAGTGACCGCCGTGTACCAGCCAGCCAATCACGCCCTCCCTCAACACCTCACTCGCCCACATTCTCCTCCCACCAGACTGTTTTTGCTTTTATTCACTATATACAGACGTTATATATAAGTATCTACATTCGTGCTCATCATAACAAACCACTAAGTTGACATGCTGAGTGGCAGTGGCAGTGGCAGTGGCAGTGGCAGCCTGCAACTGGCTGCTACTTCCTCCCTCCCTCAAGTCACCTGACTTACCCACATTCTCCTCCCACAATACTGTTTTTACTTTTATTCACTATATACAGACGCTATATATAAGTATCTACATTCGTGTTCACCATAACGAACCACTAAGTTGGTATGCTGAGTGGCAGTGGCAGCCAGTGGCAGCCCGCTACTGGCTGCCACTTCCTCCCTCACCTCACCTCCCTCACCTGACTTGCCACCATTCTCCACCCAGCATACTGTTTTTGCTTTTATATACAGACGTCATATGTAAGTATTTACATGTTTTGTTCACCATAACTGTACATCTAAGCTTGTATGGTGAGTAAAGGCACAAAGACGTAGGACCTCACACAGTCAGCTGGCTGCTGCCTCTCAAGGCCAGACGCACTAATATTTCTCCTCCAACAATACTGTTTGTGGTGTTATTACGCTATATACACACATTATATATAAATATCTACCTGTTTTATTCACCATACTTGTACAAGTAAACTGGTATGGTGCCCAAAGACCATCGTGGCCACCAGTAAACAACATGATAAATTGTGCAGATGACGCCACCGCCCTCACCAAAATGGCAGCTCCCAACCTACTCCTCATGCTGTTTATATCCTCTATACACACGTTATATATAAGTATCTACATTTGTGTTCACCATAGCGAACCACTAAGCTGGTGTGGTGAGTGCAGTCAATAAAAGGTGGCCACACACACTCAAAAGACATCGCCACCATCCTCCCTCCCACAGCATTACACCTCCTTCCATGGCGCACAGCGCTAAATATCACCACAATCCTGCTATTATCAGAACCCTGGTCAGTTTTATCACAGTCAGGGGTCTTCTGTAATAATATCATCGCTACATAATAGCATGAACAAGTATAATTTGGCATTTTTAGGCGATGCTGTGGTCACAAGCTGAACAGCAGTGCTAGTTTGCTCATGCTGCGTGCGTCAGGCTTGGTTGCTCACTCAATACTGAGGCCAATAACACCCGGGAGTTTGGCCCACGATTTTTTTTTTAAATGGCGTCTGTTTACAAGAGCCCTGATGAAGGTGTGGTGAACCCCGTGTATCCGTGGGCTGTTTAAATCTTGCGTAGTACTCCAACACATCATATGACGTGATGCGCAGTTTACTGGCACAACGTCCAGCACGTGATATGACGTGATGCGCACTTTAAGGGTTAAATACTTTAGCTTGAAAAATTAATGGTCAACACAGGGCATTTTTCTGACTTGGTTTCATGATGCATTTAGTAAGGAAGTTTACAAACAGTAAATCAAGAACCAAGGAATAAAGCAAAGAAATATTCAGGCTTTTTTATAGCTGGATATGAATTATGTTGGTTGTGGTACAAAAAATAGTGAATTTGTTCATTTTTTTACATTACTTGTAAGAAATTTGGAGTCAAGTATTTAGCTAACTTGAATAGGAGTGGGCCACATATGATTCAGATCTGAGAACATAGACACTATGTGTGTTTTGAAATAATATTTGAAGAGTGAGAGGAGAGCAAGTACAAATTTTGTCATGTACTGTAGATGATGTAACCCAAATGAAGTACATCATAAGACAAGTAATGATTTCGAGTACATGACTCCTCAAAATGAGCACTACTTTCAGTGTCAATAATATCGATTCAATTGTGGATTAAAATATATTCAACAGGAGCTTGTTGGAAGGAGACTTAAAAATAAACTAGAGTGCATCCTCACTCTAACAAGTTGTGGAAGCTGTTGTCAGGAAGAGGCAAGTGGTGTCATTAGAAGCTGTTGTCAGGGGAAGCAAATGGTGTCAGTGATGGAAGCTGTTGTTAGGGAAGGCAAGTGGTGTCAGTGGTGGAAACTGTTGTCAAGGGAGGCAGGTGGTGTCTGTGGTGGAAGCTGTTGTCAACGGAGGCAGGTGGTGTCAGTGGTGGAAGCAGTTGTCAAGGGAGGCAAGTAGTGTCAGTGGTGGAAGCTGTTGTCAGGGGAGGCAAGTGGTGTCTGTGGAGGAAGCTGTTGTCAAGGGAGGAAGGTGATGTCTGTGGTGGAAGCTGTTGTCAAGGGAGGCTGGTAGTGTCCATGGTGGAGGCTGTTGTCAAGAGAGGCAAGTGGTGTCAGTGGTGGATGCAATTGTCAAGGGAGGCAAGTGGTGGAAGCTGTTGTCAAGGGAGGCAGGTGGGTGTTGGTGGTGGTGAGACTTTCAGCTACAGTAATTGACAACACATGGCTGGCACCGGCTGCCACCACCTCAATGTTTCACTCACTGTCTGCTTTTTTCAATAAATTAGCTGAGAAAATGTTACCATTTTAGTTGTTTGTAACACATGTTCTATTGTATTTCCATAGTCAAAATGAAGAATTCATAATAAATGAGTGTGTCAGTGATGAGGGGGATGTATTAGGTGGGTTAGGAAGACAGCTAGCCTCTAAGGGATTGTCGGGCATCTTGAGTGAGATGCCTCCAAGTCTGGCCAGAATGACTGGCCGACTGCTGCCCCATGTGGCTCCCTGCTGCTGCCTCAATACAGCTTGTACTAACTCAAGAAAATTTTACCATTTGAGTGGCTTGTAACATTGCTTTATTATATTCTGAAGTCAAAATGAAGAATTCAGAATAAATGGTGGAGTCAGTGGTGGGGGGTGGGGTCAGAGAAGTCTAGTGGTGTCAGTGGTGGGGGATGGTGTCAGAGAAGTCTGGTGGTGTCAGTGGTGGGGATGGTGTCAAGAGAAGTCTGATGGGAGGGGATGGTGTCATGAAAAGTCTGGTAGCAGGGGATGATGTCAAAAGAAGTCTAGTGGCAGGTATTATGGTGGAGGATGGTGTCAGAGAGTGACTGATGATGAAGAGCTGGCACATTATTATCAATACCTAAAGGGCATGAAAAATATTATAATGAAACAGCACACAACTAACAAACAAACTAAGATTCAAAAGTTTTTAGCATGGCTTCACAGTAGGCCTACAGAACCGGCAATAGCAAAGACTCACTTCGTAAGTCAGGTGCAATTTTTCCTAATGCAAATGTGTCCTGGCACATGTATTAAAAAAAATACAAAAATATTTTTTTTTAAGAGGGTTGTTGAGGCCGGACGGATGGAATACATTCTGCACTGGAACGAATCGGCTTTGCCCCATATAATTGGTTCAAGTGAGGACACACTGTAGTTCTTTACCTTGATTTACATATATATTTTTATATTAAACTTTCCTTCTTTTAATTTGAACCACCATCATTCATAAACACTAAACATAAATAAATAGCTTCATCAGTTTGCAATATGCCAAAAATATTTCAAACAAGAAATACAATTTACCCAAATAATTTATTGTTGCGGATCATTTGCTCTGCATCTCTTGTCTGGTGTATTGCTTTCTGAATATACTCTCTAATTTCTTTTATCTTGCCTTCAAAGCTCTTCATACGTTCTTCATAAGTGTCTATTATTTCCTGCTGGCCCTGAAAAAAGTAATTTATTTTTTATATTACTGTATTATATTATATTTTACATAAGAAAGAAATATCTGAAAATGTACAAAATTACTGTGCCTGTTAAGCATAACAGACTTTGATATATTGGCAAAGTAATACAGTTCTGTTTACAAGTATTAGGAATGACATATACATATACAGGGTATATACATAAATATGTATCAATACATACTGTGTATGTGTGTGTGTGTATCTATCTATCTATATTATATATATATATATATATATATATATATATATATATATATATATATATATATATATATATATATATATATATATATATATATATATATATATATATATATATATATATATATATATATATATATGTCGTACCTAATAGCCAGAACGTACTTCTCAGCCTACTATTCAAGGCCCGATTTGCCTAATAAGCCAAGTTTTCATGAATTAATGTTTTTTCGTCTACCTAACCTACCTAACCTAACCTAACCTAGCTTTTTTGGCTACCTAACCTAACCTTACCTATAAATATAGGTTAGGTTAGGTTAGGTAGGGTTGGTTAGGTTCGGTCATATATCTACGTTAATTTTAACTCCAATAAAAAAAAATTGACCTCATACATAGAGAAAAGGGTTGCTTTATCATTTCATAAGAAAAAAATTATAGTAAATATATTAATTCAGGAAAACTTGGCTTATTAGGCAAATCGGGCCTTGAATAGTAGGCTGAGAAGTGAGTTCTGGCTACTAGGTACGACATATATATATATATATATATATATATATATATATATATATATATATATATATATGTCGTACCTAGTAGCCAGAACTCACTTCTCAGCCTACTATTCAAGGCCCGATTTGCCTAATAAGCCAAGTTTTCCTGAATTAATATATTTACTATAATTTTTTTCTTATGAAATGATAAAGCAACCCTTTTCTCTATGTATGAGGTCAATTTTTTTTTATTGGAGTTAAAATTAACGTAGATATATGACCGAACCTAACCAACCCTACCTAACCTAACCTAACCTATATTTATAGGTAAGGTTAGGTTAGGTAGCCAAAAAAAGCTAGGTTAGGTTAGGTTAGGTAGGTTAGGTAGACGAAAAAACATTAATTCATGAAAACTTGGCTTATTAGGCAAATCGGGCCTTGAATAGTAGGCTGAGAAGTACGTTCTGGCTACTAGGTACGACATATATATATATATATATATATATATATATATATATATATATATATATATATGTCGTACCTAGTAGCCAGAACTCACTTTTTGGCCTACAATTCAAGGCCCGATTTGCTTAATAAGCCAAGTTTTCCTGAATTAATATATTTTTTCTAATTTTTTTCTTATGAAATGATAAAGCTACCCATTTCATTATGTATGGTCAATTTTTTTTTATTGGAGTTAAAATTAACGTAGATATATGACCGAACCTAACCAAGCCTACCTAACCTAACCTAACCTATCTTTATAGGTTAGGTTTGGTTAGGTAGCCGAAAAAGTTAGGTTAAGTAGGTTAGGTAGTCGAAAAACAATTAATTCATGAAAACTTGGCTTATTAGGCAAATCGGGCCTTGCATAGTAGGCTGAGAAGTGCGTTCTGGCTACTAGGTACGACATATATATATATATATATATATATATATATATATATATATATATATATATATATATATATATATATATATATATATATATATATATATATATATACACACACACACACACACACACACACACACACACACACACACACACACACACACACACACACACACACACACACACACACACACACACACACACACACACACACACACACACACACACACACACACACACACACACACACACACACACACACACACACACACACACACACACACACACACACACACACACACACACACACACACACACACACACACACACACACACACACACACACACACACACACACACACACACACACACACACACACACACACACACACACACACACACACACACACACACCTCGAGTGATGAGTGTCTCTATCTATGAGCATTTCGAATAACGAGCAAGCCACTCGCTGAAAATTTGTCTCGAATGACGAGCTTTCGCTCGATTAACGAGCGAAACCACATGGTGCTTCCTAGCATTCTCGCGGGTTCTCGCAAATTCTCGGACACCTCCGACGCCAGTGTAGTTGTTGTATCACGCAGGACAAGCATCCCTCTGCATTTATTTGTGCTTTTCTTTTTTTTTGTGGTTTTGTGACAACAATTTGTAACGCACGATGTTGCCAAAGAAGCTGCTTGCTAAAGACAGTGGTGGCAAGGAGAAGAGAGAGAGAGACAATTACTGTAGAAGTAAAGAAGGAAATCATAGCAAAGCACGAGCATAGTGTCCATGTGACTGATCTCGCCAGGGAGTATGGCAGGTCCTCCTCAACAATTTGCAGCATTTTGAAGAGGAAGGAACAATTTAAGATGCTTGAAGTGGGTAAAGGAGTTACCAAGGTTACCCAGAAACATCGAAAATGCCTAAAAGAGGTTGAAAAGCTACTGCTGGTCTGAATGAATGAAAGGCAATTATATGGTGATAGTGTCTCTGAAGCTATTGTTTGTGCTAAGGCAAAGAAGCTGTATATGGACCTTGTCAAGAAGACACCAGGTGCATCGTCTGAAGATGAGGAGATATTTAAAGCAAGTCGTGGATGTTTTGAGAAATTTAGGAAGAGAAGCAGTATACACAGTGTTGTGCGACATAGAGAGGCTGCCAGCTCTGATAAAGCTGCTGCCGAGAAATTTGTACCAGAGTTCCAGGAATTTGTTGCTAGACAGGAGTTCTTGCCCCAACAAGTTTTTAATTGTGACAAGACTGGCCTGTTTTGGAAGAAAATGACGAAGAGGACCTCCATCACGCAAGAGGAACAATCTTTGCCTGGCCACAAACCGATGAAGGATCGACTTACCCTCGTGCTCTATGCCAATGCAAGTGGCGATTGCAAGGTCAAGCCACTGCTTGTTTACCACTCAGAAAATCTACGAGTGTTCAAGGCGTGTAAAGTGCACAAGACACGACTGAATGTGATGTGGAGGTCCAATAACAAATATTGGGTCATGCGGATATTCTTCAGTGAATGGATCAATGATGTTTTTGGCCTTGAAGTGAGGAAATATCTTGAAGAGAAGCAGTTACCACTCAAGGCCTTGCTTGTGCTTGATAATGCTCCTGCACATCCTCCACAGATGCAAGATGATTTATTTTCCAAAAAACAGTTCATCACCATCAAGTTTCTTCCTCCCAACACCACTCCACTCCTCTAACCCATAGACCTAAAAGTCATTGAAAACTTTAAGAAGCTCTACTTGAAGGCCTTGTTGCAGAGGTGTGTTGATGTGATAGACAATACAGAGCTGACCTCAAAGAATTCTGGAAGAACCACTTTCATATCCTGGGTGCCTTACGTTTGATCGATAAGGCCTGGGAAGGAATGACACGTAGGACCCTAAATTCTGTATGGCGAAACCTGTAGCCTGAGGATGTCCCTGAGCGAGATTTCAAAGGTTTCGGTCCTGCACCTGCATCTGCACCTGTGGAAGACCCGGACGTGCATCTAGTGGATGATATTGTTGCTCTGGGGTACACTTTGGGTCTGGAGTTGGATGCTGCTGATGTGCAGGAGTTAGTGGAGGAGCACAGTGATAAACTGACCACTGAGGAACTCCTGGAACTTCAGAAGGAGCTGAGTCAAGAGGAGGTACAAGAGCTCTAATCATGGGAGGAGGAGGTAAGGGAGGATGTTGCCTCTTCCAGTGAGATCAGGGAAGTGTTAGGAATGTTTGAAAAGGTGACCGCATTCTTGGAAAAGCATCACCCTGATAAAGCAGTGACAACACGGTGTGTGAACATGTTTAATGACAATTGTTGTCTCGTTTTAGGGACATCCTAAAACGAAGACAAAAGCAATTGTCAATAGATACGTTCTTTGGAAAGGTAGAGAAAAGACGAGCAAGTGATAGTGAACCACAACCCGGTCCCAGTGGGGTGAAATTCCCAAGAAAAGAGAGCCCGTCTGACTCAGAGGTGGATTCTCCGTCCACACTCTAACCCCTCTCCTCCTTCCCACCTCCCCAACATTGGCAGTTTCGTCGCTGGCAGGGGCGCGAGGTACTATTCAGCTGTCTGATATACGCATAGTGACCGGTTCTGTTCACCTGGAGAAGTTGTGTTTCTGTGGGATTTTTCTTTTATTTTTGTTTTGTTTTGTCTGGCGGGGGTCTGCCAGGTGTGGCATTAGGACCATTTGTATGATTTTGGTGGCCCTCCACTAGGTACCCGTGCTTGTTCACGTCGCAGGAGTTCAGCTTTTAGTTTGTTTGCTTGGTAGCTCTGGGATAACCGGTTAGCAGTACCTCGCCTGGACTTCCCTTAGCAGTTAGTCTAAGGGCCCTGGAAACCCCCCTTGGGGGGCTCAGTGGTCCGATGAAAGAGACCCAGAGTCCCACCGTGCCTTGTGCAAGTTTAAAAGTTGCTCTGTCTCTTTGACTCGGTGACACTCACCGTCTTTGTCTCCGCCATGCTGCTTGTCGGTCAATGACACCTTTGACCCAGAGTCCTGCAAGTAATTACCTAAGTGTAATTACCTAAGTGTAGTTACAGGATGAGAGCTACGCTCGTGGTGTCCCGTCTTCCCAGCACTCTTTGTCATATAACGCTTTGAAACTACTGACGGTCTTGGCCTCCACCACCTTCTCACTTAACTTATTCCAACCGTCTACCACTCTATTTGCGAAGGTGAATTTTCTTATATTTCTTCGGCATCTGTGTTTAGCTAGTTTAAATCTATGGCCTCTTGTTCTTGAAGTTCCAGGTCTCAGGAAGTCTTCCCTGTCGATTTTATCAATTCCTGTTACTATTTTGTACGTAGTGATCATATCACCTCTTTTTCTTCTGTCTTCTAGTTTTGGCATATTTAATGCTTCTAACCTCTCCTCGTAGCTCTTGCCCTTCAGTTCTGGGAGCCACTTAGTAGCATGTCTTTGCACCTTTTCCAGTTTGTTGATGTGCTTCTTAAGATATGGGCACCACACAACAGCTGCATATTCTAGCTTTGGCCTAACAAAAGTCATGAACAACTTCTTTAGTATATCGCCATCCATGTATTTAAATGCAATTCTGAAGTTAGAAAGCATTGCATAGGCTCCTTGCACAATATTCTTAATGTGGTCCTCAGGTGATAGTTTTCTATCTAGAACCACTCCTAGATCTCTTTCTTTATCAGAATTCTTTAAAGATTTCTCACATAATATATAGGTTGTGTGGGGTCTATGTTCTCCTATTCCACATTCCATAACATGACATTTATTAACATTAAATTCCATTTGCCAAGTGGTGCTCCATATACTTATTTTGTCCAGGTCTTCTTGAAGGGCATGACAATCATCTAAATTTCTTATCCTTCCTATTATCTTAGCATCATCAGCAAACATGTTCATATAATTCTGTATACCAACTGGTAGATCATTTATGTACACAATAAACATCACTGGTGCAAGAACTGAACCCTGTGGTACTCCACTTGTGACATTTCTCCATTCCGATACATTGCCTCTGATTTCTGCCCTCATTTTTCTATCAGTCAGAAAATTTTTCATCCATGATAGAAGCTTACCTGTCACCCCTCCAATATTTTCCAGTTTCCAGAACAACCTCTTATGTGGAACTCTGTCGAAAGCCTTTTTTAGGTCCAGATAGATGCAGTCAACCCAGCCATCTCTTTCCTGTAATATCTCTGTGGCCCGATCATAGAAACTGAGTAAATTCGATACACAGGATCTTCCTGATCGAAAACCATACTGTCTGTCTGATATTATATCATTTCTCTCCAGGTGTTCTACCCATTTAGTTTTGATTAGCTTTTCCAATACTTTCACTATTACACTTGTCAATGATACAGGTCTATAATTGAGGGGGTCTTCCCTGCTGCCACTTTTGTAGATTGGAACTATGTTAGCCTGTTTCCACACGTCTGCTACGATTCCTGTACACAGGGATGCCTGAAAGATCAGGTGAAGTGGAATGCTGAGCTCAGATGCACATTCTCTCAGAACCCATGGTGAAACGCCATCTGGGCCAGCTGCTTTGTTCCTCCCGAGCTCCTTTAGCATATTTTCCACTTCATCTCTAGACACCTCTATCCGCTCTATGTTGTTCTCTGGAATTCTTATTGTGTCTGGTTCTCTGAAGATTTCATTTTGTACAAACACACTTTGGAACTTTTCATTTAATGTTTCACACATTTCCTTTTCATTTTCCGTGAATCTGTTTCCCATTTCCAACCTCTGGATATTATCCTTTACCTGCAATTTGTTGTTTATGAATTTGTAGAATAGGCCCGGTTCTGTTTTACATTTATCTGCTATCCCTTTTTCAAAATTTCTTTCTGCCTCTCTCCTTACTGCTGTATAATTGTTTCTCGCATCTTTGTATCGCTGGTATGTTTGGGGGTTTGGCCTCTTCCTATACTGATTCCATTTTTGTGTCTTTTGGTCTCTTGCCCTCTCACAATTTCTGTCGAACCAATCCTGTTTTCTGGTCCTGCATCTCTGTTTTGGTATAAATTTTTTTGTGCCTTTATCATATATTTCACAAAACTTGCCATACATCTCATTCACTTCCTTGCCTAGCATCAAGTCTGTCCAATTATACTCACTAAAAAAATTTCTAAGGTCACCATAATGTCCTCTCCTGAAGTCTGGTTTTTCAACTGCTTCAACCTCCTTATTTTCTTCCAGCTTATAACGCATTGCATACTTTATTCCCAAAAAGACATGGTCACTTTTACCCAAGGGAGGAAGGTACTGAATGTCAAATATCTCTTCCTCCTTCCTGGTAAATATCAAATCTAGCATGGAGGGAACGTCCCCTTCCCTCATCCTCGTAGCTTGTTTAACATGTTGATACAAGAATGTTTCCAGGATGAGGTCTACAAATTTACAGGTCCAAAAATCTTCTGTTTTAGCTTCATATGCTTCCCAGTCTATGGATTTCAAGTTGAAGTCACCGACTATCAACAGTCGTGATCTATCGTTATCCGCTCTCGCTATAATCTCTCTCATTATTGTTATAAGACCTTCACGTTTACTATCTAGCTCCTCCTTTGACCATGTGCTGCTTGGCGGTGGACTATATGCATTTATCATCATTAGTTTATCATCCTCATAGCAGATCTCTAGTGCTATTATGTCAACTTCTTGTGGATTGGCAGTCATTATTTCCTTCACCTTTAGGTGTTCTTTTACCAGCACAGCAACGCCACCGCCTTTCCTAATTTTTCTGTCCCGTCTCCAAATTGAGTAGCCCCTTGGGAATATGACCTCATTTAAAATTACATCTTCAAGTTTTGTCTCCGTGAGTGCAACAATGTCTGGTGTCTGCAGCTGTATTACATCACTTAACTCCAGTATCTTCGATCTCACTCCATCTATGTTGGTGTATGCAATCTTCAGGAACTTGTTCCCCCTCTCCTTATTCTTCACTCCCCCTCTCTCTATTGATTTTGTTGGTTTGCCTTTATGTACCACTTTACTGGTTTGCCTACCCCTATCACTTTGTAGAAAAAAGAATTTATTTCTTCTTCATTCCTGCTCTCATTTAAATGTTTTGCCTCGGCGAGGTTCAGTTTCAGCTTCTCTCTATCTTCTTTTGAAAGATCTCGTCTTAACGACCACCCTTTCCCATCCTCATCCCTTTGCAATTTTCTAGCATTCCTTAGTACTTCTTCCATCTGTTTGGCACCGTTTAGGGTGATCCTCAAAGGTCGATCTTTCCCTTTTACGTACCTGCCTAGTGTTCTTAGTAGTAAGTGGTGTTCTTTGTTTGTCCTCCAATTCACCCTGTCCACTGAGATTGTTATTAGGGTGCAAGCAGCTTCAGCGCTGCATGCAAAGTTTAGGTTGCTGCAACGCGCAAGGTTAGTTGCCTTTCCGGATACCCCGCAGCTGCTCCGCTTTAGTTATAGGGACCCGGACTTGGGGGTGTTAGTCTCCTCGACTTTGGTTACATCTGCTCTCCCTAGTCCTTCCCCTGCTGTGTTTCATCCTGCTCCCCACTCCCTTACTTCCGGCTCCTAAACGTCTGAGGGTTTCAGAGTCGGGGCAGGGTTTGCCTGGTGGTGAGTTTTGGGGGGCTTCGGGGAATGCCCCTTCCGGATCGGCGGCAGAGGCATTCGAGCTTGTTCCTCCCACTGGAGCCCTTGGGCCGTGCCAGCGGCCCCCTTCAACCTGGCTTTTCCGGCGGATTCTGCCTTTTCTCCAGAGGCAGAGGGTTTGGAGGACAGCTCAGCCCCGGGTCATGATGTCGAGGTTCCCGGGGCTGGGGAGGAGTTGACTTGGGGTGCTTGGGCCCCGTTTGACCCCACTTGGGTTTCGGTATCCTTGGTGCAGGTCTTGTTGTTACAGGGGGAGGGGTTTTCCAAGCCCCCCTCCCTGTACGAGTTTGATATGGGTGTGACTTCTCCCCGGGTTCGGTTCCCGGTTCCCTTGGGTTCCTCGGTTCCCTCCTTCCAGAGGTTTTTGGCTTCCCGCATCACATCAAAGGTGGCGCAGGAAGCCCTTGCAACTTACCTCTTGCGAGACCCGGATTATGCCTCGATAATGGATTCTTCGTCTTTCGAGTTTGGCTCCTCGTTTTCCTTCTGGATGCGTTACGAGGTGCCGGAGTCTTCCTGGTTGGTGGACTGCCCTTTCTTTCACTTCTTCACTTCACTTCAGCAGAAGATGTCACTTCTGCTCCATTCCGTAAGCTTTCTCGGGCGTTTTTTCACCTCTGGCCTGCTCATGCACCGCCTGAGCCGTCCTGGTCGTTGGACCGGGTGCTCTCTTTTTCTCTCTTTTCCTCGGTTTGTGGTGGCCCCCTTAGTTCAGGACTGTTTTTCTAAGGCTCTTTTCTTGTTGGCATTGGCCTCTGGGGGTCGGGTCGGGAAGCTTCATGCTTTCCTCCGGCAAAGGGGTTTCTGCTCTTTCGGTAATGGTGGTCGTTTCGTTCGTTTGCAGCCTTCTCCTTTTCTGGCAAAGAATGAGTCTGCTGCTTTCCGAACGGGTCCTTGGGTTGTTGATGCTTGGTTGGTTCGGCCAGGGGTGCATCATGTTTAGTGTCCAATTGCAACTCTTCGCCTTTATCTGCACATCATGTCCACCGTGGCAGGGGACGCACTTTGGGTGGACCCGGTTTTCCTTCTTCCCTGTTCCAGGGTGCAGGTCTCCCAAGTCGTCCGCAGGATTATTCGGTCTATCCAGCCTGCGGTCTATCCCAGTGCCCATGGCGTTCGTAAGTTCGCAGCTTTGGCTGCTGTTTTTGGGAATATTTCCTGGGCTGACATTCGGGCATGGGGCTTTTGGAGATCGAACAGGGCCCTGGCCACACGGTATCTTGTTAATGTTCCTGGCCCTTCTCGGGCATGTGTAGCCTTGGGTCGCAGGTTGCAGCCAGTTGTCTCGACTTCAAGTTGAGGAGCGAGTGATGACCTCCTCCCGGGTAAGTCCCTCTTTTCTTTTTCTTTGGTTAGGTAGCTCCGGGGAGTCGAAGGGGCTCTCCGCAGAAAACCAGCTTTGAATGTAATGAAACGCCATTTTCTGGGTAAGTCCTGGAGGCTCCCCGGCATCCCTCTCTGCCTCCGATCGGCATTTTTTTAATGTTTTTGATACTCAGCCTCTGAACTGGGGATAGTTGCCAGTGCGGAGGTCTGGGACCCCCTCCATCCCCCTCCTGGGGAGAGAGGGGTTGCACAGACGGATGCGTGGTGGTGACGTCATACTGGTTTCCTTGGTTTTGATTGGAGAGTTTTGCTGCTAGTTCAGCTTTTGGTTTGCAATTAATTAACCCTCAAATCGCTAGGAGTTCAAATGGCACAGGCGCAACAAAAAAAAAATTCCAAAAAATTCTTTCGTCTTATAAAAGAAAGTGTTCATTTTTATTCCCTGATCACGGAAAAAATAACAAAAAAATTGTAGGTGGCATATTTTAGCCGCAATAGGGTAGGGAAGTCTGGCAAAAAACCAGCGTTGCATGTAATGAAACGCCATTTTCTGGGTGAGCCCCGGAGGCTCCCTGGAGCTTATTGGCTAATGTATGTTATATTAGACCGGGACATTAGCTAAGGAGTTCAGACCTACCAGGGACCAGCGCCAGAACTTGGCCCCTTCAGAGAGGTTTCAGGGAGCAATGGCCCTGGAAAACACCCCTTGTGGTTGGGGTTTTCCTTATCTGTCATAAACTGGGGTTAGCACCCAGAAAGGTAGGCATAACAAAACAAACCCCACATGGTAAAAAACTTAAACAAAAAACTGAACAGAGAGGTAGAAACTCCCTACAATCCCAAGGAAACAAGCAAACATCACACTTTACAGCTGTGCCAATCGTCCACGCAGCCCTCCCCACCCCGAGAGGGGGAGGGGGAGCCCCGGACCTACCACACAGGCTGACTAGCATCAGTTCGGAAGCTAAGTTTCAACCAACGCAAAAAACTGCCGACCGTTGGGAGGGAGGGTTGCCAGGGAGCCTCCGGGGCTCACCCAGAAAATGGTGTTTCATTACATTCAACGCTGGTTTTCTGTGGGGAGCCTCTACGGCTCCCTGGACAAACGTCCAGGGAGCTGTAGGGGCTCAAACGTCCGAACAGCACAGGCGCAAGGACAGACCGCAGGCTGGAAGACTTAAAAACTCTGCGGACGACCTGGGAGACACGAGCCCTGAAACAGGGACCGAGGGGAACCGGATCAACCCAAAGCGCATATCCAGACACGGTACGCAGGTAACGGCAAAAAAGCACAACCGGACAACACAGGACGCACCTCCGCTCAAACCAATAAAGCATCAATAACCCTAGAACCCCTCCGGAAAGCAGCTATCTCGACCATCACCAGAAGGATGGAGAAAGGCTGCTAATGTACAAACCTACCACCAGTACCAAAGAGCAGAAACCTTAACCGAAGGGGCTACCACAAACTGAGGAGAAGATAAGAAGGCACCCTGATCAAGGACCAGGACAGCTCAGGTGACACGAGCAGGCCGGAGGTGAAACAAAACACGAGAAAACATACGAAACGGGGCAGATGTGACGTCCAACCCGAACGCAAGCCGGAGTGGCTCCACCAGCGCCACACAAAACGAGGCGACAGTAAGAAACATCAAAAACTGTAGTCCTGAAAAAAACAAGAAACAAGACATGACAACCCGATGCGAAAGAGAAGACAACCTACGAAGAGCAAGAAAAAGTGCATAGAAACACCAGGAACGTCATACTGTCACCGAGACGAAGCTCACAGGTGGGACACCATCACCAAAGCCACCTGATCACCACAGACATGGTGATACCCGCTTCAAAATACCTGAAGTGAAGAGCCGAGGAGAAGCGCGAACCAGTCACGTACAGGACCGGTCTGACCTGCCAAAAGAGGCGGAGCTGCGGGAAAATGCTCTGGGTTCGGACACCTATCAAACAGCGTCTGAAAATAAAGCTGGGCCGGCCACCAAGGCACCATAAGGACTACTCTCGTTGGAATGGGCTCCAACCAAGCCAGAACCCGAAACAACAGCTGGAATGGGAGAAGAGGAACAGGTACCCCCACCTTGAACAGTTCTGCCGAAAGGCATCCACCGTGAATGCCTCGCAGGCGGGTGAGGGCGCCACATAGAATGGGCAATGCCTAGACCACGCCGACTCGAAGACGTCCATGGCCAGGAGTCCATACGTTCGGCACAGCCAACAAAACGAGTCAGCGATGACTGGCCAATCTGTGAACAGAGGAATGAACCGAAACAGCTGTCCGCCAGGACGCAGGACACACCCCGGACATGAACCTCACAATTAGCCAAACCCCGAGAATCCAGCAAACAAGCCACTCAAAGGGACCAACCCCAAAGGTCAAACACCTAAGAGAAACCCTGTGGTTCCAGCAAAGAACTGCCAGAGAACAGTCCGAATGGAGCTGAATGGTAGAGCACTGAGTGACCCAAACCCTCCGAAGCGCAAAGCTGACAGCCACAAACTCCCGAACCGTGCTGTTAGCCTGATGGACTGACAGACCCTACCATCCCCGGCCAGCCTGGTGAGCACTGGTCACAAAGCCCCAGCCGCGGGATGACCCATCCATGAACACATCGAGCGAAGGCTCGGGGAGGTGCCAAGGCACGGAATCCCAAAAACTCCAAAGAAGAAGCTGGTGACGCAGCACCAACACAAGATCCCCGGAGGAACGAACCTAACGACTGCAAGAGAGGCGGAAGGGGAGTCTCCAAAGGAACCAAACAGATGCCGAAGCCAAACCCGGCCCTGTGGGCAGACCAGCACGTCGAAGTTCAGATTCCCGCACAACTGCTCAAGCAACCGCCGAGCAACCCAGGACCCCCTCATGAAGAGCCAAAGGAGGGACCACAGCCGCAGCAACGCTTCTGGAGAGAAAGACAAGGAGCAGCCCAAGAGCCCTAAACAAGACCCAGCCAGGTCGAACTTGGGACAGAAAAACAGATGGAACAGCCTCCAGATCACCAGGAAACCAAACCCGACGATCTGGAAAGAACCACACCCCTGGCGAGTATACAAGCGGACCGATTGCGAGCCCACACCAGCCAGTCGTCGAGGTAGGCCAGACACCGAATCCCAATCGGACTCAGACAGGGCACCAAGATCCGGTAAAGATGTGTAAATACACCAAGTGCCAATTACAAAATAGGGAAGGCAACAAAAGCAGCAAGCCTGAAGCCCCACCACCAACTGTGCCAGTCCCAGAAAACTGGAGAGGAATGTGCCAAGAATTGACCTGGAGGCCCAGGGCTACCATCCAGGCACCCGGCCCCAACAGAAGCCGGACAGGAGACAACAGTCCTCCGATGAGGGTGTAGAATCCAGGGCACAGACTGAAGAAGTCCAGAAGAACCGCAGATTCGACAGGCCGATGTCTGCATAGAGCAGACGGGAACCCCAGAAGGATGAATGAGGGTTCATCCATCCTTCGTTCTCAGTGAGGCCGGAGAAGGGGATGGAGGTAGCGGGGAGGGTCCAGTGGGGGTGGGTGGGGGGGGTAGCAGGAAGGGTGAAGGGTGCAGTGTTAGGGATGGAGGTTCTCCCTACCATCCATCCAGTCCCCCTCCTCCATCAAGTCCCCCCCCTATCCATCCATCCAGTTCCCTCACCATCCCTCCATCCAGTTCCCACACTCATCCCTTCATCCAGTTCCTCCCACCATCCATTCATTCATCCAGTTCTACCACCATCCATCCATCCATCCAGTCCCCCCACCATCCATCCATCCAGTCCCCCCACCATCCATCCATCCAGTCCCCCCACCATCCATCCATCCAGTCCCCCCACCATCCATCCATCCAGTCCCCCCACCATCCATCCATCCAGTCCCCCCACCATCCATCCATCCAGTCCCCCCACCATCCATCCATCCAGTCCCCCCACCATCCATCCATCCAGTCCCCCCACCATCCATCCAGTCCCCCTTCTCCATCCATCCAGTCCCCCTTCACCATCCATCCATCCACCCCCTTATCATCTATTTAGTTGGTTTCATCCATCCAGGGGGGCTTCATCCATCCAGTTCCCCTCACCATCCATCCATCCAGTTCCCCCACCATCCATCCATCCATCAATGGGGCAAACTGCAAAGGGGCTGACGCCCCTTCGAGAAACCGACCTGCGCACAGAGCGAACACCACGCCGACCAGACGCAGACGAGTCCAAAGACGGCACCGGCTCCAAAAGTGGCACCTGTTGCATACCCCTGATGAGCGGAACCGCGGGCCCTGGCACGACCCCTCCCAGAAGAATCCACCCGGGACTCCCAGAGAACCAACAAGTCGGACATTGAACGACAGCTGGAAAAAGCCACTTGCATATACTGCTGACCGCAGAGGCCACAAACAGCAAGGAACAAAAGGTCGAAGACAACCTAAGAGCCAGGGCCCAAGCGGATTCCAAGGAGGAAGCGACCACAACTTATCGACACGTGAGACACAGTGAAAAACAGCGAGAGTTCATCCCGCAGGAATGGTGCAAACAGCTTCAAAAGTTCAAACGCCGCACAAGCAGCCAAGACTAAGACACCAGACCCAGGAATGGCCACAAGTGCTTTTACATCCTCTGCAAGCCAATCCGAAGACAGCTCCAGGAGGGAAAAAGAAACGCAAGACCAAAATCAGCAAGCCACGAGCGCGCAAGTCCTCAGCCACAAGCGCAACCGTCTGGAAAGGAACCTGCACATGAAGCTGAATCGCGCCCACATCCCGCAGAAGGGCAGGAGCGAAAAGACACTCATTACGTTGCTCAAAATCGCCCCAGGTAAACCTGGACCATAGTCAATGCCTCGCGCCCCCCTCAAGTGTGCGGGTATAACAGAAAGCGCCCCAAGCATCCAATGACAACAATGGGCAGTCTGCAAGTTAGGACGACTCCGGAACCTCATAACAAACCCAGTATGGAGACGAAGATCCAAACATGAAGGAAGACGGATGCATTATAGAGGCATATTCTGGGTCGCACAGGAGTAAGTCGCAATGGCCACCTGCACCTTAGTAGGCGAGACACAGGAAGCCGAAAACCTCCAGAAAGACGGAACTGAAGGACCCGCAGGGATACGGAACCGAACCCAGATCCAACTCATATGCAGAGGGGGGAAAGGAAAACCTGACTCTGTAACAGTAAGTAACACTGAGGATCGGAAAACCCAGGCGGGGTCCAACAGGGCCCAAGGCCCCCAAGTCAGCTCCTCTCCAACCCCGGGAACCTCCACATCAGGGCCCGAAGTTGAGTCATCCTCCAAAGCCTCACAAGAAAAAGCCGAGGCAGCCGGAAAAGCAGGAAGAGACTGGTGCCCACTGGTCTGACCCCGGTGCCACGGCTGGAGGAATGTACTTGAATGCCTCGTTTGCCATCCCGGAAGGGGCAACCCCCGAAACTGCCCACAAAGCGAGGCTGCCTTGGGGCATTCAGGGAAGCAACTAATCTAGCACATTGCAGCAACCTAAACCTGGTCTGCAACACCCGAGCCACCTGCGCCCAAATTATGTCATCAAGAGATTGGGTGAACTGAATCACAAACAAGCAACAATGCTCACAGGGCTCCGTGTCAAAGGTGTTACCAACCCAACAGGCAGCATGATGGAGGCAAAAAGTATGAGCATCGCCCTGAGACAAGGGGACAGGGCCACCCTTAAACTCACACAAGACGAGAGGGGCCCCACGGGTTGCATCCGTCAAATCCCGTGTGACCCCACGGGATTTCCCAGGGCCCCTAGAATGGTATCACTAAGGGTAAGCCCAGGCAGGGTACTGCTAACTGGCCCCCCAATGCTATCAAACAAACTGCTAAAGCTGAACCCCCGGGATGTGTCCACTCACGGGGGTAAAGCAGGGGTACCACCGAAAATAGAAGGTCAACCCTAATATAACTGGGAAAAGAGACACAAAGGCAGACCATCTTCCCCCCCCCCCCCCCACCAAGCAAAAAGAAAAAGAAAAACCTCACAAGAGGACAACGTACCCAGGAGGTACAGAGCCGGCCGCTGTTAATGGTGAAAACTAGCTGTGCAGTACCCCGTGTCCCTACCAGGGCAAAGACTACCACTTACCCCAAGGCAAACAAGGGAAGGAAACCCCACAACACACTTGGGGTGGTCAATTGCCGAGCAGCAAAAGACCAAAACAGAGGTAGATCTTCCACAAGTCACCTTCCCAAGGTGACTTGTGGAAGATAACCCCAGACCCCAAAGGCGGTACTTACAGGGCACTCAGGAAAGTGCCCTGTACGTATCTGGGAGCCGTGGGTGCCCCTTAGCACATTTGGTCCCGAGTACCTGTGAATATTACTCCCAGCTCACACGCCACCGTACGAGCAGTACTGGACCCAAGGTACAGCACAATATAGAGAGAGAGTCAGGAGCTGGAACCACACGACCATGCCATATCACATCTGCCGAAGAACTACTGGGTGGATCGCCGGCGTGGGGTGGATCGCTGGGCGGCGTCACCGTCGCCCCAAACCCCCCTGGCCAGCCAGGGGGGTTTGGGGCTCCCCCTTCCCCCTCCTGGGGAGAAGGAGCTGCTCAGACATGCAGTGCGGCTCGTGTGATATGCTCGTTTGCTCATTTTCATTTGGGGAGTTCTTTCCACTAGTTTGTCTATTTTAGCCATTTTAATCAGAATAGGGGTTTGATTTGAGATGCTTACCTTTCTGGGTGCCTGTCCCGGTCGATGGCAGATACAGAATGCTCCAAATCACATGTCTATTTCAATAGGCCATTGCTCCTTGGGCCTCTCTGAGGGGGCCAGGTTCCGGCTGTGGTCACCGGTAGGCCTAGAACTCCATTCACACTGACTGATGCCAAAGTCTAATGATATACATATCAGCCTGGATAGCTGCGGTGAGCCGAAGGGGCTCCCCCCCAGAAACTATCTGAAGCATTCTGCATAAAATTGATTTTGAAGTTTATATTTTTGGGTGTGTGGAACAGATTAATTCAATTTACATTATTTCTTACGGGAAAATTCAATTCGGTATACGAATGTTCGTTTACGATATGTCTCTTGAAACTGATTAAATTCTTAGACCAAACGTCCACTGTATTAGACTGAAACTTTAGAGGCTATTTCTAGCTGGCCAGCCAGAAACACTACATTTCTCCCTCACTGAGTGGTGAATGGCAGTAGCACACATTTGAGTGGCAGTGAGGGAGAGAGGCAGTGAGGGAGGGAGGGAGAGAGAGAGAGAGGTATTGAAAAGGGGAAAGAGAGATAGTGAGGGAGGGATGGAGAGAGATAGTGAGTGAGGGAGGGAGGGAGAGAGAGAGGGAGGAAGAGAGAGAGGTAGTGAGAAAGGGAGAAAGATAGTGAAGGGGAAAGGGATAAAGGCAGTGAGAAAGTGAGGGAGAGAGGTGAGGGAGGGAGAATGGCAGTGGGGTTAGGGTGGGAGAGGGAGGGGGAGAGGTAGTGAGGAAAGGAAGGGGTGATACAGGGAAGGAGGAAGAGAGGAAGAGGGGCAGAGAGGCAGTGAGGGAGGGCGGTAGAGAGAGAGGGGGAGAGGCAGAGAGGGAGGGAGATAGTGAGAGAGGGGGAGAGGCAGTAAGGAGGGAGATAGTGAGAGAGGGGGAGAGGCAGTGAGGGAGGGAGATAGAGAGAGAGGGGGCGAGGCAGTGAGGGAGGGAGATAGTGAGAGAGGGGAAGAGGCAGTGAGGGAGGGAGATAGTGAGAGAGGGGAAGAGGCAGTGAGGGAGGGAGGTAGTGAGAGAGGGAGGAGAGGCAGAGAGGGAGGGAGGTAGTGAGAGAGGGGGAGAGGCAGTGAGGGAGGGAGATAGTGAGAGAGGGGGGAGAGGTAGAGAGGGGGGAGAGGTAGAGAGAGAGGGAGGTAGTGAGAGAGGGGGAGAGGCAGAGAGGGAGGGAGGTAGTGAGAGAGGGGGAGAGGCAGTGAGGAAGGGAGGTAGTGAGAGAGGGGGTGAGGCAGTGAGGGAGGGAGGTAGTGAGAGAGGGGGAGAGGCAGAGAGGGAGGGAGGTAGTGAGAGAGGGGGAGAGGCAGTGAGGGAGGGAGATAGTGAGAGAGGGGGAGAGGTAGTGAGGGAGGGAGGTAGTGAGGGAGGGAGGTAGTGAGAGAGGGGGAGAGGTAGAGAGGGAGGGAGATAGTGAGAGAGGGGAGAGGCAGTGAAAGAGGGAGATGGTGAGGAAGGGAGAGAGTCAGTGAAAGAGAGGGGTGGGATTTCATTGAGAAAAATTATTTAAATCTATCATATGAAGGAAATTTAACAGTTTATCCTGTGATATGATGGGAAATGTTTCCACCAGACTGTGAACTCTATGCCAACATCCTAAGCAAATCCACACATCCCCCATTTTGGCGAGCCAGAGTGTGTTGAATCAAGTGAGTAAATCGAGCCTGAAAAATGTGTGTCCTAACTGGAGATTCGCCAAACCAGGATCAGCGAATCTCAGCCACAATGGGTCAAAAGTTGACCAATCTGGAACTCTTCTGAATTCCCAGTGAATTTAGTAGTTCCGGGTTGGTAGATTTTTGGACCCATCATGGCCGAGTTGCATAAGGCAGGTGTCTGGGAACCACCAGAACGCCCGAAATAACATTTTAAATTCATACCTTAATTGGATCATAGAATGTTTGAATGTTGTCAAGCATTTCCTTTGCTTTCTCCAGTTCTACTTCCACCTTATCACGTTGCCCTTCAAAACTACGTTTTTCCATTTTTTCTACCACTGATTCTGCTTCCCGTATAGCTTGCTCCAACTGGGCACCTGAGGAACATATATTTCAATTTAATATCATAGTATTTTTCTTTCCATGTGAAAATAATGACTTAATTTGTATTGATGTAATATGGAGAAACATTGTGAAAGTTTTTAAGAAATGGAATACTGTTGCAATAACACAAAATGCAAACAAAAAGAATATGAGGAAAAGGGCACAGATAAATATTAAACTTACAAACAAAACAAACGAAAAAAAACAGCGTTGAATGTAATGAAACGCCATTTTCTGGGTGAGCGCCGGAGGCTCCCTGGAGCTTATCGGGCTAATGTATGTTATATTAGACCGGGACATTAGCTAAGGAGTTCAGACTTACCAGGGACCAGCGCCAGAACCTGGCCCCTTCAGAGAGGTTTCAGGGAGCAATGGCCCTGGAAAACCCCCTTGTAATTGGGGTTTTCCTTATCTGCCATCGACCAGGGTTAGGCACCCAGAAAGGTAGGCATAACAAAACTAACCCCACATGGTAAGAAACTAAAACAAAAAAACTGAGAGGTAGAAACTCCCTACAATCCCAAGGAAACAAGCAAACATCACACTTTACTGCTGCGCCGATCGTCCGCGCAGCCCTCCCCGCCCAGAGAGGGAAAAAAGGGAGTCGCGGACCTCACTGTGTAGGCTGCCTGGCATCAGTTCGGAAGCTAAGCTTCAACCAACGCGAAAAAACTGCTGACCCACCGGTCGGTGGTTTTTTCAACGGGTCTCGGGTGGGGAGATCCGAGCCCTGAAACAGGGAACAAAGGGAACCGGATCAACCCAAAGCGCATCCCCGGACACGGTACGCAGGTAACGGCAAAAAAGCACAACCGGACAACACAGGATGCACCCCTGGCCAAACCAATCAAGCATCAATAACCCAAGGACCCCCCCCCCCTAGTAAGCAGCTGTCTCAACCGTCGCCAGAAGGACGGAGAAAGGCTGCAAACG
The DNA here is from genome assembly GCF_040958095.1 of Procambarus clarkii. Classification (NCBI taxonomy): domain Eukaryota; kingdom Metazoa; phylum Arthropoda; class Malacostraca; order Decapoda; family Cambaridae; genus Procambarus; species Procambarus clarkii. The sequence continues at coordinate 16,129,946 of NC_091212.1, read as the reverse complement.
TACAAATCTACCACCAGTACCAAAGAGCAGAAACCTGAACCAAACGGGCTACCACAAACTGAGAAGATAAGAGGTCACCCTAATCAAGGACCAGGACGACTCAGGCGACGCATGAGCAGACCGAAGATAAAACAAAACACGAGAAAGCGTATGGAATGGGGCAGATGTGACCTCCACACTGAACGCAAGCCGGAGCGGCTCCACCAGTACCGCACAAAACGAGGCGTCAGTAAGAAACATCAAATAACTGTAGTCCTGAAAACCCAAGAAAGGACAAGATAACCTGATGGGAAAGAGAAGACGACCTACAAGAAAAAGGTCAATAGAAACATCATACTGTCTCTGAGACGAAGCTCATAGGTGGGACACCATCAACAAAGCCACCTGATCACCACAGAGATGGTGATACCCACGTCAAAAACCAGACGCAAAGAGCCAAGGAGAAGGGCTAACCAGCAACGTACAGGACCGGTCCGACCTGCCAAAATAGGCGGAGCCATGGGAAAACACCCCGGGTTCGGACACCTATCAAGCATCATCTGAAAATAAAACTTGGCCAGCCACCAAGGGACAATGAGGACTACTCTCTTGGGAATGGGCTCCAACCGAGTCAGAACCTGAAGCAACAGCTGGACTGGGAGAAGAGGAACAGGTACCCCCACCTCGACCAGTCCTGCCGAAAGGCATCCACCATGAACGCCTCTCAGGCAGGTAAGGGCGCCACATAGAATGGGCGATGCCTAGACCACGCCGACTCGAAGAAGTCCATGGCCAGGAGTCCATATGTCCAGCAGAGCCAACGAAACGAGTCGGCGATGACTGGTCAATCCGCTAACAGAGGAATGAACTGAAACAGGCTGTCGGCCAGGACGTAGGACACACCCCGAACATGAACCTCACGGTTAGCCAAAACCCGAGAATCCAGCAAACGAGCCACTCGAAGGGACCAACCCCAAAGGCAAACACCTAAGAGAAACCCTGTGGTTCCGGCAAAGAACCGCCAGAGAACAGTCCGAATGGAGCCGAATGGTAGAGCACCGAGTGACTCGAACCCTCCGAAGGGCAAACCAGACAGCCATGAACTTCCGAACCATGCTGTGAGCCTAACGGATGGACAGGCCCCACCCGGCCGACCTAGTGAGCACTGATCACAAAGCCCCAGCCGATAGATGACCTGTCCGTTAACACATCGAGTGAAGGCTCAGGGAGGTTCCAAGGCACGGAACTTCGAAAACCTCAAAGAGGAAGCTGGTGACACAGCACCAACACAAGATCCCCGGAGGAACGAACCCAACGATTGCAAGAGAGGTGGAAGGGGAGTCTCCGAAGGAACCAAACAGACGCCGAAGCAAAACCCGACCCTGCGGGCAGACCAGCACGTCGAAGTTCAGACTCCCACACAACCGCTCGAGCAACCACCGAGCAACCCAGGACCCCCTCATGAACAGCCGAAGACAGGACCACAGCCACAGCAACATTTCAGGAGGGAAGGACAAGGAGCGGCCCAAGAGCTCTAAACAAGACCCAGCCAGGTCCAAACCCGGGACGAAAACAGATGGAACGGCCTCCAGATCACCAGGAAACCAAGCCCGGCGATCTGGAAAGAACCACACACCTAACGAGCAGACAAGCAGACCGACTGGAAGCCCACACCAGCCAGTCGTCAAGGTAGGCCAAACACCAAATCCCAAGGAGATTCAGACAGATCACCAAGATCCGGTAAAGATGCGTAAATACACCAAGCGCCAATTACAAACTAGGGAAGGCAACAAAAGCAGCAAGCTTGAAGTCCCACCACCAACTGTGCCAGTTCTGGAAAACTGAAGAAGAACGTGCCAAGAATTGACCTGGAGGTCCAGGGCCACCATCCAGGCACCCGGCCCCAACAGAAGCCGGACTGGAGACAACAGTCCTCCGATAAGGGCATAGAATCCAGGGCGCAAACTGAAGAAGTCCAGAAGAACCGCAGATTCGCCAGGCCCGTGTCTGCATAGAACAGACGAGAACCCCAGAAGGATGGGGTGGAACGACCACGTCCAACGCACCCACTAAGATGACATGACAAAGCACAGTGGAAGAAGCCCACCCCGCCAGCCCTGAAACCCCCAAAGAGGTAGAAGCCATCCTCCGCTGCCACCAGAGGCCGGAAGACAACAAAAGCGCTGCCTAACTGCGGGACCATGCGAGAGTCAAAGGTGCAAAGCTGTTCCTCCAGCGCCCCGTCAACAGCGAAGTGAACAGAGCCCCTTCCGAAAGAAAAAGTATACATACATATATATACATACATATATATTATGTACATATACATATATATATATATATACATAAACACACACATAAGGTGTATTACACACGTGTGTATGCACATACATATGTGTGCACATACGTTTCTGCCCGAAACGCTTTGCGTAATAGTGGCTTTAGGCATTGTATGTACTAGCTCTATCTATAAAGCCAACAAACTTTGTAAAATCTCTTTATGTATGTACCTTGCCTAAATAAAATTATTATTATTATTATACACAGAAGGGAGAGGAGGAGGTGGTGTAGCTTTACTGATAAGAAAAGGTTGGAGTTTTGAAGAGATGGTTAATCAGAGCTGTGAAGGTTTTAGTGACTACATATCAGGCACCAAAACAACTGGAGGACAGAAAATTATAGTAGCAGTCATATATAACCCCCCACCAAACGACAGAAGACCCAGACAGGAATATGATAGAAACAACATGGCCACCATCAATATAATAGAGAGAGCAGCTTCTGTGGCTAGCAGGAACGGATCCAGACTACTAATCATAGAAGATTTCAACCACGGGAAGATAGATTGGGAGAACAGAGACCCACATGAAGGACTAGACACATAGAAAGCTAAGCTGATGGACGTGACAACAAGAAACTTTCTAAGTCAGCACGTCAAGGGACCAACAAGAATGAGAGGAGAGGATGAACCAGCTTTGCTTGATCTGATATTTACCCTAAATGAGTCGGAATGAGTGGGAATTTACCCCTTAGAAATGAGTGATCATAGTGTATTGAGCTTTGAGTACCTGGTTGAGCTAGGAATTATCTCCCCCAAAAAAGAACTGGGAAACAAAGGGCTGGCATACCAAAAGGGAAACTATGAGGAGATGAATAAATTCCTAAAGGATATACCATGGGGCACAGAACTCAAAACTAAGTCCGTACAAGACATGATGGACTATGTCACCCAAAAGTGTCAGGAGGCAGTAAACAGGTTTATCCCGGCCTGACAGGAAAAAAATGAGAAGCAAAAGAAGAATCCGTGGTTTAATTTAATAGGGAATGTATGAAAGCAAAGGAGCTGAACAAAAGGTCGTGGAGGAACTTCCGTAATAACAGAATACCAGAAAGTAGAGAGAGAGATAACAGAGAACGAGGAACGAGTATCTTAGTGTGAGAAGAGCAGCTGAGAAAAGGCATGAAAATGATATAGCTAATAAAGCCTAGACCAAACCAAAGCTACTACACAGTCACATCACGAGGAAAACAACAGTGAAGGAACAGGTGATGAAACTTAGAACGGGTGAGGACAGGTACACAGAGAATGACAAAGAGGTGTGTGAAAAACTCAACAAAAGGTTCCAGGAGGTCTTTACAATAGAACAGGGAGACGTCACAGTGCTAGGAGAGGTGGCAGCAAACCAGGCAACCTTGGAAGGGTTTAAAATTACAAAAGATGAGGTCAAAAGGGACCTATTGGAGCTGGACGTGAGAAAGGCTGTTGGGCCGGACGAAACCTCACCATGGGTATTGAAAGAGTGTGCAGGAGCACTTTGCCACTCTCCATAGTGTATCAACAGGGGACACAGGTGGAAATTGAGTGCCCAAATGAGCCATAGAGACATTAGAAAGAATTTTTTCAGTGTCTAGAGTAGTAGACAAATGGAATGCAATAAAAAGTTATGTGGCTGTCTCCATACATAGCTTCAAGTGTAGATATGATAGAGCCCAATAGGCTCAGGAACCTGTACACGCACATCAACAAACTGGAAAAGGTGCAAAGACATGCTACGAAGTGGCTCCCAGAACTGAAGGGCAAGAGCTACGAGGAGAGGTTGGAAGCATTAAACATGCCAAAACTAGAAGACAGAAGAAAAAGAGGTGATATGATCACTACATACAAAATAATAACAGGAATTGATAAAATCGACAGGGAAGATTTCCTGAGACCTGGCACTTCAAGAACAAGAGGTCATAGATTTAAACTAGCTAAACACAGATGCCGAAGAAATATAAGAAAATTCACCTTCGCAAATAGAGTGGTAGACGGTTGGAACAAGTTAAGTGAGAAGGTGGTGGAGGCCAAGACCGTCAGTAGTTTCAAAGCGTTATATGACAAAGAGTGCTGGGAAGACGGGACACCACGAGCGTAGCTCTCATCCTGTAACTACACTTAGGTAATTACCTGTTGATTGACGGTTGAGAGGCGGGACCAAAGAGCCAGAGCTCATCCCTCGCAAGCACAATTAGGTAAGTACACATGTGCACACACACACACGCGCAAACACACACTTCAAAAGGTGACACCCCTAGGGTCAACACTTGCAGCAGAGGAGCTCCAGCATATTTCAACAATCCTAAGTATTGTAGTACAGGTTGATGGTAGTGAGTGGTGTCCCAGAGAACATAAAGGTATAGTGCTCTTGAAAAATAGGTGAGATAACAGGAAAGTGCTAAGGGAAGTGAAAAATTGGATGAGAAAAAGTTGCCCTAGTGTTTACAGTGCAGAGAAGAACATTCAAGATGGCCACTGGCAAGGGGAAAAACAAAACAGAGCTTGATTTTGAGGGATTCAATGAAGAAAGCATTGATATTAGTAGTCTACATAACAAGTTGGTAAATTTAGATACTATAGTGAACTCTCATGTAGAAATAATTAGTAAATTGAAAGAAAGTAATGACCATTTGAATAGCAAAGTTTTATGTCTTGAGGGTTTAGTGAAAGACTTGTGCAAGGACAAGAATCAATTGGAAACAAATTGCAAAGCCATGGAAGAAGAAAATAAACTCTTAAAAATAGCTTTGGAAGAAGTTAAAGTAAATTTAAACATGAATGACTACAATAGGTTAGGCAAGGAAATTCAACAGGAGAAACAGCTTTTGTCAGCACAGATGGAGGAAGTTACACAGGGAATAGAACAGTGCAAGAAAGATATGCAACTAACTTATGCACAAGTGGCCAAGGAGAAGGAAAAAATAGAAGAAGCAGTAAAGGAAGTCAAACACTGCAGCAACCAAGATAAAACAAACATTAGGCTAGAAGTGAGGAAAGAATTGGCATCTAACCCGAAGTTGGTGCAAAACACAGTTGATCGGAGTAAGTCCCTGATCATTTTTGGCTGCAAAGAAAAGGCGATAACATCTAGGTCAGAAAGAGCTGTAGAAGAAGCTAAAGTAGTAGATAAAATTGTTGGCCTCGTGGAAGGTCTTACAAACAGAGAGAATGTGTGCGACTACAGGAGAATAGGCAGGTACGTAAAAGGGAAAGATCGACCTTTGAGGATCACCCTAAACGGTGCCAAACAGATGGAAGAAGTACTAAGGAATGCTAGAAAATTGCAAAGGGATGAGGATGGGAAAGGGTGGTCGTTAAGACGAGATCTTTCAAAAGAAGATAGAGAGAAGCTGAAACTGAACCTCGCCGAGGCAAAACATTTAAATGAGAGCAGGAATGAAGAAGAAATAAATTCTTTTTTCTACAAAGTGATAGGGGTAGGCAGACCAGTAAAGTGGTACATAAAGGCAAACCAACAAAATCAATAGAGAGAGGGGGAGTGAAGAATAAGGAGAGGGGGAACAAGTTCCTGAAGATTGCATACACCAACATAGATGGAGTGAGATCGAAGATACTGGAGTTAAGTGATGTAATACAGCTGCAGACACCAGACATTGTTGCACTCACGGAGACAAAACTTGAAGATGTAATTTTAAATGAGGTCATATTCCCAAGGGGCTACTCAATTTGGAGACGGGACAGAAAAATTAGGAAAGGCGGTGGCGTTGCTGTGCTGGTAAAAGAACACCTAAAGGTGAAGGAAATAATGACTGCCAATCCACAAGAAGTTGACATAATAGCACTAGAGATCTGCTATGAGGATGATAAACTAATGATGATAAATGCATATAGTCCACCGCCAAGCAGCACATGGTCAAAGGAGGAGCTAGATAGTAAACGTGAAGGTCTTATAACAATAATGAGAGAGATTATAGCGAGAGCGGATAACGATAGATCACGACTGTTGATAGTCGGTGACTTCAACTTGAAATCCATAGACTGGGAAGCATATGAAGCTAAAACAGAAGATTTTTGGACCTGTAAATTTGTAGACCTCATCCTGGAAACATTCTTGTATCAACATGTTAAACAAGCTACGAGGATGAGGGAAGGGGAGGTTCCCGCCATGCTAGATTTGATATTTACCAGGAAGGAGGAAGAGATATTTGACATTCAGTACCTTCCTCCCTTGGGTAAAAGTGACCATGTCTTTTTGGGAATAAAGTATGCAATGCGTTATAAGCTGGAAGAAAATAAGGAGGTTGAAGCAGTTGAAAAACCAGACTTCAGGAGAGGACATTATGGTGACCTTAGAAATTTTTTTAGTGAGTATAATTGGACAGACTTGATGCTAGGCAAGGAAGTGAATGAGATGTATGGCAAGTTTTGTGAAATATATGATAAAGGCACAAAAAAATTTATACCAAAACAGAGATGCAGAACTAGGAAACAGGATTGGTTCAATAGAAATTGCGAGAGGGCTAGAGACCGAAAGACACAAAAATGGAATCAATACAGGAAGAGGCCGAACCCCCAAACATACCAGCGATACAAAGATGCGAGAAACAACTACACGGCAGTGAGGAGAGAGGCAGAAAGAAATTTTGAAAAAGGGATTGCGGACAAATGTAAAACAGAACCAGGTCTATTCTATAAATTCATAAACAACAAATTGCAGGTAAAGGATAATATTCAGAGGTTGAAAATGGGAAATAGATTCACGGAAGATGAAAAGGAAATGTGTGAAACACTAAACGAAAAGTTCCAAAGTGTGTTTGTACAAAATGAAATCTTTAGGGAACCAGATACAATAAGAATTCCAGAGAACAACATAGAACACATAGAGGTGTCTAGAAACGAAGTGGAAAAAATGCTCAAGGAGCTCGGTAAGAACAAAGCAGCTGGCCCAGATGGCGTTTCACCATGGGTTCTGAGAGAATGTGCATCTGAGCTCAGCATTCCACTTCACCTGATCTTTCAGGCATCCCTGTGTACAGGAATCGTAGCAGACGGGTGGAAACAGGCTAACATAGTTCCAATCTACAAAAATGGCAGCAGGGAAGACCCCCTCAATTATAGACCTGTATCATTGACAAGTGTAATAGTGAAAGTATTGGAAAAACTAATCAAAACTAAATGGGTAGAACACCTAGAGAGAAATGATATAATATCAGACAGACAGTATGGTTTTCGATCTGGAAGATCCTGTGTATCGAATTTACTCAGTTTCTATGATCGAGCCACAGAGATATTACAGGAAAGAGATGGTTGGGTTGACTGCATCTATCTGGACCTAAAAAAGGCTTTCGACAGAGTTCCACATAAGAGGTTGTTCTGGAAACTGGAAAATATTGGAGGGGTGACAGGTAAGCTTCTATCATGGATGAAAAATTTTCTGACTGATAGAAAAATGAGGGCAGTAATCAGAGGCAATGTATCAGAATGGAGAAATGTCACAAGTGGAGTACCACAGGGTTCAGTTCTTGCACCAGTGATGTTTATTGTGTACATAAATGATCTACCAGTTGGTATACAGAATTATATGAACATGTTTGCTGATGATGCTAAGATAATAGGAAGGATAAGAAATTTAGATGACTGTCATGCCCTTCAAGAAGACCTGGACAAAATAAGTATATGGAGCACCACTTGGCAAATGGAATTTAATGTTAATAAATGTCATGTTATGGAATGTGGAATAGGAGAACATAGACCCCACACAACCTATATATTATGTGAGAAATCTTTAAAGAATTCTGATAAAGAAAGAGATCTAGGAGTGGTTCTAGATAGAAAACTATCACCTGAGGACCACATAAAGAATATTGTGCAAGGAGCCTATGCTATGCTTTCTAACTTCAGAATTGCATTTAAATACATGGATGGCGATATACTAAAGAAATTGTTCATGACTTTTGTTAGGCCAAAGCTAGAATATGCAGCTGTTGTGTGGTGCCCATATCTTAAGAAGCACATCAACAAACTGGAAAAGGTGCAAAGACATGCTACTAAGTGGCTCCCAGAACTGAAGGGCAAGAGCTACGAGGAGAGGTTAGAAGCATTAAATATGCCAAAACTAGAAGACAGAAGAAAAAGAGGTGATATGATCACTACATACAAAATAGTTACAGGAATTGATAAAATCGACAGGGAAGACTTCCTGAGACCTGGAATTTCAAGAACAAGAGGTCATAGATTTAAACTAGCTAAACACAGATGCCGAAGAAATATAAGAAAATTCACCTTCGCAAATAGAGTGGTAGACGGTTGGAACAAGTTAAGTGAGAAGGTGGTGGAGGCCAAGACCGTCAGTAGTTTCAAAGCGTTATATGACAAAGAGTGCTGGGAAGACGGGACACCACGAGCGTAGCTCTCATCCTGTAACTACACTTAGGTAATTACACTTAGGTAATTACTTGAAGGGTAAGAGCTACGAGGAGAGGTTAGAAGCATTAAACATGCCAAAACTAGAAGACAAGAAAAAGAGGTGATATGATCACTACATACAAAATAGTAACAGGAATTGATAAAATCGACAGGGAAGATTTCCTGAGACCTGGCACTTCAAGAACAAGAGGTCATAGATTTAAACTAGCTAAACACAGATGCCGAAGAAATATAAGAAAATTCACCTTCGCAAATAGAGTGGTAGACGGTTGGAAAGAGTTAAGTGAGAAGGTGGTGGAGGCCAAGACCGTCAGTAGTTTCAAAGCGTTATATGATAAAGAGTGCTGGGAAGACGGGACACCACAAGCATAGCTCTCATCCTGTAACTACACTTAGGTAATTACACTTAGGTAATTACACAGTGTACACATGTACATGTGTACACACACACATACATGTCAAAAGAAAATTACAAGCTGTCGACCAGTGGGCAGAGAGCACCACGCCGGCCAGGCGAAGAAGGCACAAAACTGCATCAAAAAGGCCCACCTCGACAACAAAACCCCCAAGTCTCAGCACGACCACAACACGTGCCAAGACCCAAAAAGATCAGTCTGCAAGCCAGGAAGACCCCAGAACCCCAGAAGGCAGAACTGGGTCACATATGAGGAAACAAAGCCCCCTGAACCCACAAAGGGGGGCCCAAGAGGAAGATACCTCCGGAACGAAACCAAAGAACCCAAAGGAACCCAGAATCGAACTAGGGGGAGTCCAAACCACCACATTTGCCAGCAGAGATACACCACAGAAAGGCAAAGCACAGCCCCCAGACAGAACCCCCAGGGAAACAGACAAAATAGACCGAAAACCAAGGGACAAGGTGTGGGAGCAAACATAAAAGACAGGGACACTCAGCCCAAACCCCAGAGCCCAGACCCAAAACAGACAAAACAGAAAACCTGGTGTAAAATCAACACTCAAACGTTCCCAGAGGAACAGAAAATGGGCAGAAAACACCAGAAAAGCAAGGAAACGACAACAGGAGAATAAAAATCCCTGAAAAAGGTGAAAAAACTCACCCAAGATGCTTGCTCGCACACCCAGGCGCATGTAAACAAACCGCAATGCTGCCTTGGTGGCCACGCCGAGAAACCGGCAGAAGAAAATGGCCACCAGAACAGAAGGCTGTGACCAACGCAAAAGATACGAAAACATGCCAGCAAAAGTGGGAAGCAAGCAGACTGGATGGGCCAAAAATTCTGCCCAGAAGCAGAAAACCCAGGCAGGGGCAAACCGCTCCAGAACTGCTAGTAGGCATCCCCCACAGCCCCGGGAACCCGGAACAGAGGCCCCGGGGCAGAGCCGTCCTCGAAGCCCTCCGCCCTTAGAGAAAAGTTAGAGTCCATGGGAAAGGCAGCAAGTAAAGGCCTCTGGTAAGACCCAGAAGCCTTGGCAGGAAGAACAGGCTCGAAAACCTTCCGTCCCCAACTTGAACGGGGCAGCCCCTGAAACCGCCCGAGTCTCGGCCCCAACTAAACCCCGCCCCGACCCCGAAACCCGCAGACGGTTCGGAGCCGGGAACAGCGAGGGAAAGGGGCAAACAGCACCTACCCAAAATGGGGCGGTTCTGGGGCATCCGAGTGAGAAACCAACTTGGCATGTTGCAGCAACCTAACCTAGCTTGCAACACGGATGCCGCCTGTACTCTGAACAGTAATAACACCATGAGAGTACTGGAGGACAAGCAGAGAATCTCTCTCACAAGACTCCGGGTCAAAGTGTCAGTGACCCAACAGGCAGCATGACGGAGGTAAAAGTGGCGACTGTCACCCAGAGATAAGGGCACAGCAACCAACGATCCTGTACAAGACGGGTTGGAACCCGGAAGACACATTTAATGGTCCACCGAGCCCCAACAGGGGTTTCCAGGGACCGTAGGGTAACAACTATGGGAAGCCCGGGTAAGGTGTTGCTAACCGGTTAAGAAACCCAGAAATAACAAGGGGTAGAGGACAACACTGAAAACCCCTGCGAAAGCCCCTACAATCACGGGGCTAAGCAGGGGCCACCAAACACTACCAGTGGAACTATAGCCACACTAGGCAGACCCCCCGCCAGGCAATTGAAAATAAAAACAAAAGAAGAACGCAGCAAAAGTACACGGTCTCCAGAGGCAACAGGAACCGGTCGCCGCTTAGGTGGCAGGTCGCGCAACACCTTGACGCCCTAACCAGCACAATACTAGTCCCTACCCAGGGCCAAACAAGATCCCCAAGCCCCAGCTGGCCCCAAGGGCGAGGCAAATGCCAAGCAGCAAGAACCTCTACAGGAATGGTTCCCGAATGCCCCAGGGAAGATAACCCTGTCACACAGGGGCAGTACTCACAGGGCACTTAGGGAAGGAAGCCCCCTAAGCGCATGCAGCCCTGGTACTGATGAGGAACACCTGGCCACCGCACAACACAACACACAGCAGTGAACGCCACACAAGGCAAACACCGCCTAGGAAACTGAGGCCAGAGAAGCGTCTATTCCGGTTGACATTAGCTTACAAACTGATGCTAGGCAGCCGGCGCGGTGAAGTCCGGGGCCTCCCCTCCCCTCCCCCTCTAGGGGCGGAGGACTGCACGGACGATCGGCACGGCAGTAAAGTGTGATGTTTGCTTGTTAACTTGGTTCCTTGGGATTGTAGGGAGTTTCTACCTTTCTGTTCGGTTTTTTGTTTTAGTTTTTTACCATGTGGGGTTTGTTTTGTTATGCTTACCTTTCAGGGTGCCTAACCCTGGTCGATGGCAGATAAGGAAAACCCCAATTACAAGGTGGTTTTCCAGGGCCATTGCTCCCTGAAACCTCTCTGAAGGGGGCCAAGTTCTGGCGCTGGTCCCTAGTAGGTCTGAACTCCTTAGCTAATGTCCCAGTCTAATATAACATACATTAGCCCGATAAGCTCCAGGGAGCCATAGGGGCTCCCCACAGAAAAATCATAATTGATAAACTGACAATATCTGTTACTACAGGTAAGATTATCTCATCCCACACCAATTGTCAACAATCACTATATAATTGGACTTTAGTACCCCTTTACATATATGGCAAATATAGAGACCACCAAATATATTCTGTACATACATTTAGGAAAAAGTAAGTTATGAAAAGGTGTCTATGCAGAAAAGGAAATATAAAGATTTTTTACCTGTGCCTGTTTCTAGACCAATTACAAGTCTATTAACCTCAGCAATAATTCCTCGTGCTAAATTAAAGGCTGCATCTATATTTTCTTGAACCTTTAATGCATCTATATGAACATTAAAACTATTTTCAGCAGCACTTCCTGCTCGATCAAACACAATTCCACTCTGAAAAAAAAAAAAAGTTTCACAAATATTGATCTACGAACACCAGCACCAAAACAGGATAAAAAATAGATATTCTAGTGAAAATAAATATAAGAATTTGGTATATTGTACAATGTAAACAGTAGCATTCTGTTCTATAACCTATCATACACTTCTTACTCTACTACAGTCAACTAGCGCTACAGACAGCCACTTGGTTTGCGAATTTAAGTTATATGAAAGTTACAGTTTCCCAATTGGAGTTGGGGTTTCATGCTACACTAAGTTTGGAAAGTGACGAAGCAGTCCGTCAAGCCTTGCGCCGGCCAGGTTGCTCAGGGTGGTGGGTGGGGTGGGTGGGAGATAGCTTACCTGCTTGATACCTGCTTGATGGGGTTCTGGGAGTTGTTCTACTCCCCAAGCCCGGCCCAAGGCCAGGTTCAACTTGTGAGAGTTTGGTCCACCAGGCTGTTGCTTGGAGCGGCCCACCGGCCCACATACCCACCACAGCCCGGCTGATCCGGAACTTCTCTTAGAAAACAGTCCAGTTTTCTCTTGAAGATGTCCACGGTTGTTCCGGAATTATTTCTTATAGTCGCTGGGAGGACATTGAACAACCGCGGACTTCTGATGTTTATACAGTGTTCTCTGATTGTGCCTATGGCACCTCTGCTCTTCACTGGTTCAATCCTGCATTTTCTTCCAAATCGTTCACTCCAGTACAATGTTATTTTACTGTGTAGATTTGGGACCTGGCCTTCCAGTATTTTCCATGTGTATATTATTTGGTATCTCTCTCGTCTCCTTTCTAGAGAGTACATTTGGAGAGCTTTGAGACAATCCCAATAATTTAGATGTTTTATCTCGTCTATGCGTGCCATATATGTCCTCTGTATTCCCTCTATTTCAGCAATCTCTCCTGCTCTGAAGGGGGAAGTGAGTACTGAGCAGTACTTGAGACAGGACAACACAAGTGACTTGAGGAGTACAACCATTGTGATGGGATCCTTGGATTTGAAAGTTCTCGTAATCCATCCTATCATTTTTCTGGCTGACGCAATATTTGCTTGGTTATGCTCCTTAAACATTAGATCATCGGACATCATTATTCCCAAATCCTTGACATGCTGTTTTCCTACTATGGGCAGATTCGATTGTGTTTTGTACCCTATATCATGTTTCAGATCCTCATTTTTGCCATACCTGAGAACCTGATATTTATCACTGTTAAACATAATGTTATTTTCTGCTGCCCAATCGAAAAACTTTGATGATATCTGCTTGTAAATTTTCAATGTCTTCAGCAGAGGTAATTTTCATGCTGATTTTTGTGTCATCTGCAAAGGATGACACAAAGCTGTGACTTGTATTTTTATGATTATTTTTATTTATATCTTAGTTTGCCCAGTGACCGAGTCGGGCACCACCACTCTAGAAAGCCTTCTACTCTGTGATGTCACAGAGTAATGGTCTATTGCTCCCATTATTTTGATTTGTCATGAGGCTGGAGAGAGTTCATTCCATGACTATGTTGGACATATCTACACAATCAAGGAACATCCGTGCACCATGTCGGCTCCAAATGCATGCATTGTGTCAGTAAAAGCATCCGTCAAGCATTCACTTATAAGTCAAAGTCAGGCAGGCATTCACAGTTGTGGTAGCAACCAGTCTCAGTTTGTAAACATTTTTCTGATGTTTACAGAGCACCAATGTTATGTACTTACACAAACCCAAAGTACCTTCTTGTACAGAAGTCAGGTCAGGTCAGGTCAGGTCAGGTCAGGTCAGGTCAGGTCAGGTCAGGTCCAGTCCAGGTCCGGTCCAGTCGGTCGGTCGGTTGGTCATTCAGTCAGGGAGTCTGCCTCCAAGGCTACCATCTGGTAGGAAGGTAGCCGAGAATCTGAACTGTATTAACCCTCAAACCGCGCATATCATATATAAATGATATCAGTGACAAAACCGAAACCTGCGCACATCATTTATATATGATTTCGTGTCTAGCGCTATAATTTAAACGCCCCGCCTGGGATAGGGGCAGCTATAGTACAGCCACGACCGATAGTTGCCAGATGCCACCTAGAAAAAAAATCCAGGCCAACATTCTTGGGTGTTACAGCTCAGTATTGAACAAGCCACCAAGGCTAGCGCACGCAGCATGAGCTCACAGCACCGCTGTTCAGCTTGTGACCACAGCATCGCCTACAAATACAATAATATAAATGATACTGCTATTATTTAGCAGTGATAGTATTACTGAAGCCCCCTGACTGTGATAAAACTGACCAGGATTCTGATAATAGCAGGATTGTGGTGATATTTAGCGCTGTGCTCCATGGAGGGAGGAGTAATGCTGTGGAGGGAGGGTTGTGGCGTCATTTTCCTGACTGTGTGTGGCCACCTTTTACTGACTGCACTCACCATACCATCTTAGTGGTTCGCTATGGTGAACACAAATGTAGATACTTATATATAACGTGTGTATAGTGTGAGGTAACAGCGAGAGGAGTAGGTTGGGAGCCGCCATTTTGGTGAGGGAGGAGCGTCGTCTGCACGACTTGACATGTTGTTTACTGATGGCCACTATGGTCTTTGGGCACCATACCAGCTTATTTGTTCAGGTATGGTGAATAAAACAGGTAGATACTTATATATAATGTGTGTATATAGCGTAATAACACCACAAACAATATTGTTGGAGGACAAATATTAGTGCGTCTGGCCTTGAGGGCGGCTGCCGATCAGCTGACTGTGTGAGTAGCTACGTCTTATGGCCTTTACTCACCATACAAGCTTAGATGTACAGTTATGGTGAACAAAACATGTAAATACGTATATATAACGTCTGTGTATAGTGAATAAATACAGAAAGAGTATTGTGGGAGGTAAATGAGGGTGAGTGAGGTGGTGTTGAGGGAGGGAGTGGCAGTGAGTGGCTCGCTGGTGTTTGGCAGTCACTCCTCGTTGCATTTTGACTCACAAGACCAACTTAGTAGTTCGTTATGGTGTACAAAACATGCAAATACTTATATATAACCTGTGTATATAGTGTAACAACAGCAAAACTATTTGTTTATTGTTTTATGAACATAATAATTGAATCACTAATATGCACACCATAATTTTGAGTACAGCGATGGTTCACACATTTTATAATATAAATATACCACAATTCACTGTATGGAATAATATTACTGCAAAAAAACTAAGAAAAAATCAATCAGAGACATTGAAATAATTAGGTAATAATATATTTGTGGCAAGCTGCTGTCTGACAGCTCGGGCGGAGTAGACCTCGTCTGGCGAAGGCTCTGCCAACGCCCCTTTTTTGCCACACTTCCCTACCCTATTGCGGCTAAAATATGCCACCTACGATTTTTTTGTTATTTTTTCCGTGATCAGGGAACAAAAATGAACACTTCTATAAGACGAAAGAATTTTTGGGATTTTTTTTTTGTTGCGCCTGTGGGTGTGAATTCCATTTGGGCCCCTAGCGGTTTGAGGGTTAATTCCGAACTGACAGTCTACGCATGCCTGGAGGGGTGGGGGATATTTCTGGAAGGGTCCGGTGTGAGGATGGGGAGCGGGGTAGGATGTAGTGGGGATGGGGGAGTTGAGGGGATGTGGCTTGACTACAGCTGCTAGTCAGCCAGCCCATGTGCTCGCCTGCTATCCAGCCGCACCCACTCGCCTGCTATCCAGCCGCACCCACTCGCCTGCTAGCCAGCCAGCCAGCCAGCCGCACCCACTCGCCTGCTAGCCAGCCAGCCAGCCAGCCAGCCAGCCTACTAGCCAGCCAGCATGCCCACCTGCTGGGATGGGAGAGCTGAGGGGATGTAGAATGACCACAGCTGTTAGCCAGCCTACCCATGTGCTCACCTGCTATCCAGCCCCACCCGTCCACCTGCCCACCCGCCCGCCTGCCCACCTGCTAGCCAGTCTGCCCACCTGCTAGCCAGCCTGCCCACCTGCTAGTCCGCCAGCCTGCCCGCAACATTTTGAAGGCATTCTGGCATTTATGGACATGAGTTACAGTGAGTTTGAAACTAAGGACATGATGAGCCTGTATAATTTGTATATGAAGTTTTTGAAAACAATGATCAAAGGGAATGAAACAAATGTCAATTAAAAAGTATTTTGCAAAGGCTTCCAAGAAAGCTCCCATTGCATCCCATGAACCTGACTCATCACATGTTGACCCAAATGCATCAACATCTGAGGTTAGCTTATCACCATTAATCTCCACTTCTGTCAGCCCAGCACCATCAACATCCACCACCACCTCTTCCATGTAAACACCTCTTCCATGTAAATAACTATGCTTCATCAACATTTATCCTCAGCATAACAAGTGGATCAGGACTTCTTTTATTGGTGAATACAAAGAAAATACTGTCACATTTATGCTATGAACCTCTCAATTTTTTCCCTAGATTTTTTTCAAATTTTCTCAATTATTTTTTTCCTACATTTCTCATTTACAAACTTACATAATAACTGACAGGTCTCATCCCTGAGGGGTTTGCAAACCAAGTGGTCCTCTGTATCTGTAATTTCAGCCCATTTCTTATAAGTCAATGACAACCAGGCTAGGTATTTACAACAAATCTTAACTAAACATAATTTTAGTTTAGTATTTGTAAGTTGGAAGAGGTTTTAATGCATTTTAAATACATTCTTCATTACATACTTGCATCCTAACACTCAACAAATGTATTGCAATGCATGCTCTACACTAAGATTTGATTATTGCACTTCTAAGTCAAGGTTAACTGGAATGTACTTCATTATTCTCAATACTTACACTCACCCACTCACATAGTATAAGTTAAATGCTATTAAATTTTTTCTAAAAACAAAGTATTGAATGTAATGAAACACCTCTTTCTTGTAGAGACCCAGTAGCTCCAAGTAGCAATCTCTCTGAGATTGGTCCCATACTACAAGTCATATCAATCACAGGAGTTCTCTTTGCCCTACTGCAAACCAGAGCCTGGTCCCATTACAGAGGTATAGAGCGCTAATGACATTCTGCCATTTTGTCAGAACAGCACCCAGAAAATCTGCAAATCTTTATAGACAACTGCTGAGTTCACAAGACTCAAAGCCTCAAAAATGCTAAGCAACTCCCCAGATGATTCAATCAAAACAAAATACTGTATGAGCTCGCTCTCCAAATATTTGGGTTATCCGGAGAAAATTAAGGTCAGATATTTTGCTGGCAAAACTTCACCACATCCGAATAGCAGTTTGGATAACCAGAGATTTTTCCAGATACCGCAGACAGGCATCGGGCCAGATATCTTTCTAGCAAAATTTCACCAAATCCGAATAGCAATTCGGATAGCCGGAGATTTTGCCGGATACCGCAGACAAGCATTGAGCCAGATATTCTTCTGGCAAAACTTCACCTTATCTGAACAACAATTCAGATAACTAGATTTTTCTGGATACCGAAAACAGGCATCGGGCATACAGTATTAATCCCATACAGCAGTGGCTCGAAGTGCATGGTAAGGGAAGGTGTTGGGATAGCTGGTTTCAGAGTACGAGGGCAGTAATCAGAGACAATGTCTCTGATTAACTCCTCGACTGGAGGAGTGTTATTAGTGGAGTACCACAGGGTTCAGTTCTTGCACCAGTAATGTTCATCGTCTACATAAAAGACCTACCAGCAGGAATACAGAATTATATGAGTATAAAAATTTAAAAGTGAATGGAGTGGAATTATATGAACATGTATGCGAATGATGTTAAGATACTGGGAAAGATAGGAGACAGGCAATTGTAATGCCCTTCAAATTGATTAGATAAAATATGTGATTTGATAAAAATCACATATTTGTAAAATATGTAATCTGATAGAATATTTGATTTGTTAAGTGGCAAATGTTATAAATGTCATATAATGGAATGTGGAATCAGAGAAAATAGACCACACACAACTTACAAATTATGTGGAAAGGAATTACAGAACTCTAATAAAGAATGAGATCTAGTGGCAGTTTTGGATAGTAAGCTGTCGCCAGAGGAACACTGTGAGAGGAGCGTATGTGCCGCTTTCCAGCTTCAGACTTGCTTTTATTTATATGGATAGTGAAATACTAAAGAAACTGTTCATGACTTTTGTGCTACCAAAATTGGAATATGCAGCAGTTGTATGGTGCCCAAATCTCAAGAAGCACATGAATAAACTGGAAAAGGTGAAACGGCATGCAACTAAATGGCTTCCAGAACTGAAAAACAAGAGTTGCAAGGAGAGACTAGAGGCATTAAACATGCCAAAACTAGAAGATAGAAGAAAAAGAGGTGATATGATCACCACTTACAAAATACTAACAGGAATGTACCAAATTCACAAAGAGGAATTCCTGAAACCAGCATCTTCACAAACAAGAGGACACAGATTCAAGGTAATGAAACAAAGGAGCCAAAAATATATTAGAAAGTTTTCTTTTGCAAACAGATTGGTAGACACTAGGAACAAGCTAAGTGAGAAGGTGATGGAGGCCAAAACTGTTAGTAGTTTCAAGACGTTATACGACAAAGAGTACTAGGAAAACAGGACACCACAAACGTAGTTCTCATCCTGTAACAACACTTAGGTAATTACAACCTGTTGGTGGCTTTGCACATTGGGGGGGGGGGTGGATGGGTCAAAGTAAGGTTCAAGTGAACCATTTGGATTTTAATAAATCAACTGTCGAGTCCGTTTTTCGTTACGGTTGTTCATTTTTTATTGCATCGCCAACTTTCTGTATGCTTTCTCAGTATGGGTGATGATAACAATCCTCAGTTCTCTGTGCCTCATGGAGTGGCTCTGGTAGCACAACACGATACTAGGAAACAGGAATTGACATATGATGCCAAACAAGAAATAACAACATAAAAGAGATCACCCACTCAGAAAGTATAGAAATAACAAAGAGAAAAGCAATGACGAAACGACCACCATGAAACCACATACTGCTGCCTCAAGAAAGCCAGTAGGTGGGACACCAACTATACCACCCAATCTCAACACAGAAGGCTATACACATGCGTCTAGAAGACCAGATGAATGGAGCAGAGAAGGTCAAACCAGTGAAATCTGTCATAGACTAACCATACAATACAGGCAGAGCAAGGGGAAAAACAAAAACGGTCGGGTTTGGACACTTGGGGGTTAGTGACAGCGAGGGTGACCAGACAGACACTGCCATCAGAGAACTGGGAGTGGAACAGCAGACAGACCCCTGGCTGCCTCCCTCCTCCAGACAAGAGGGGAGGTGGGGGCAAATGAGCTATCACTAGTTACATGAAATTTTGAATGTTTGTTAACATTGTTGGGAGAGTTCTGTAGTCATTTCTCAAGGCTGCAGGTGTCATTTAAAGCTAGCAGAAATTTGTTTTGTTTTGCAGACTTTCTGGGTGCTTTATTCAGTGGTGGCATAATTGGTTAATACCTTAATATTAATATTGTTCAGTGATTAATAACTTAATATATAAATGCCACCACTCCCTTCGCCTCTGTGAGAGTAGGCCAGGTTCTGGCACTTAGTTCATGGTAGGCTATAGAACTCCATGACTGATGGGACCTACTAGTATGGCACACAATCACACAATAGTAGCTTCAGAGAGCCATAATGGACTTCCCCCAGAAAAAGTATGAGGTAAGAGTTAGAAGGAAACATAATTGCATAATTTCAATATTACTGCATAAGGCAACATTCATTTTTGCTGGCAACATCATTTACATGGTTCAGTGGCCTGTTTTAAGGGTCAGAAGGTCTAGTCATATATTTTGTGGTTTGGAAACATTTTTCTTTGTACATGAAATGTATGCCAAATTTTTAAAACTATACGAGGAAGGCACACAAACATTCATACCAAAACAGAGATGCAGGACCAGAAAACAGGATTGGTTCGACAGAAATTGTGAGAGGGCAAGAGACCAAAAGACACAAAAATGGAATCGGTATAGGAAGAGGCCAAACCCCCAAACATACCAGCGATACAAAGATGCGAGAAACAATTATACAGCAGTAAGGAGAGAGGCAGAAAGAAATTTTGAAAAAGGGATAGCAGATAAATGTAAAACAGAACCGGGCCTATTCTACAAATTTATAAACAACAAATTGCAGGTAAAGGATAATATCCAGAGGTTGAAAATGGGAAACAGATTCACGGAAAATGAAAAGGAAATGTGTGAAACATTAAATGAAAAGTTCCAAAGTGTGTTTGTACAAAATGAAATATTCAGAGAACCAGACACAATAAGAATTCCAGAGAACAACATAGAGCGGATAGAGGTGTCTAGAGATGAAGTGGAAAATATGCTAAAGGAGCTCGGGAGGAACAAAGCAGCTGGCCCAGATGGCGTTTCACCATGGGTTCTGAGAGAATGTGCATCTGAGCTCAGCATTCCACTTCACCTGATCTTTCAGGCATCCCTGTGTACAGGAATCGTAGCAGACGTGTGGAAACAGGCTAACATAGTTCCAATCTACAAAAGTGGCAGCAGGGAAGACCCCCTCAATTATAGACCTGTATCATTGACAAGTGTAATAGTGAAAGTATTGGAAAAGCTAATCAAAACTAAATGGGTAGAACACCTGGAGAGAAATGATATAATATCAGACAGACAGTATGGTTTTCGATCAGGAAGATCCTGTGTATCGAATTTACTCAGTTTCTATGATCGGGCCACAGAGATATTACAGGAAAGAGATGGCTGGGTTGACTGCATCTATCTGGACCTAAAAAAGGCTTTCGACAGAGTTCCACATAAGAGGTTGTTCTGGAAACTGGAAAATATTGGAGGGGTGACAGGTAAGCTTCTATCATGGATGAAAAATTTTCTGACTGATAGAAAAATGAGGGCAGTAATCAGAGGCAATGTATCGGAATGGAGAAATGTCACAAGTGGAGTACCACAGGGTTCAGTTCTTGCACCAGTGATGTTTATTGTGTACATAAATGATCTACCAGTTGGTATACAGAATTATATGAACATGTTTGCTGATGATGCTAAGATAATAGGAAGGATAAGAAATTTAGACGATTGTCATGCCCTTCAAGAAGACCTGGACAAAATAAGTATATGGAGCACCACTTGGCAAATGGAATTTAATGTTAATAAATGTCATGTTATGGAATGTGGAATAGGAGAACATAGACCCCACACAACCTATATATTATGTGAGAAATCTTTAAAGAATTCTGATAAAGAAAGAGATCTAGGAGTGGTTCTAGATAGAAAACTATCACCTGAGGACCACATAAAGAATATTGTGCAAGGAGCCTATGCAATGCTTTCTAACTTCAGAATTGCATTTAAATACATGGATGGCAATATACTAAAGAAATTGTTCATGACTTTTGTTAGGCCAAAGCTAGAATATGCAGCTGTTGTGTGGTGCCCATATCTTAAGAAGCACATCAACAAACTGGAAAAGGTGCAAAGACATGCTACTAAGTGGCTCCCAGAACTGAAGGGCAAGAGCTACGAGGAGAGGTTAGAAGCATTAAATATGCCAAAACTAGAAGACAGAAGAAAAAGAGGTGATATGATCACTACGTACAAAATAGTAACAGGAATTGATAAAATCGACAGGGAAGACTTCCTGAGACCTGGAACTTCAAGAACAAGAGGTCATAGATTTAAACTAGCTAAACACAGATGCCGAAGAAATATAAGAAAATTCACCTTCGCAAATAGAGTGGTAGACGGTTGGAACAAGTTAAGTGAGAAGGTGGTGGAGGCCAAGACCGTCAGTAGTTTCAAAGCGTTATATGACAAAGAGTGCTGGGAAGACGGGACACCACGAGCGTAGCTCTCATCCTGTAACTACACTTAGGTAATTACTTAGGTAATTACAGAAGGAGGGCTCTTATTACTTCATAAGTTCAATTTCTTTGTGTTGACCACTATTAACCAACACAACCAAAAGGTTAATGATTTTTAATACATAATCAAGATGACAAATATTAATATATATATTGCTTCTGCAAAGGCTACTTACATGTGCTGCCACTACTTGTGCATCTTTTACTATAGTTGCAAGAGGACTCTGAAGGGGAGAAGTTTCAGCCTCAGTAATGTCCATCAAATCCACTTGAGGCCGAAGTTCAAACACAGTTGAGTTGATAACACCCAACCTTTGGTGTAGGAAATAACTATATGCTGCAGTCTGTTGATAAAACAAAAACATTACTAGTTACTTGCACTGTGAAACTTCTACCTTATTATATACTATTTACAAATAATTTTTTTAATAATTCCAAACAAAAGAAGTTTTAACCACTGCATGGTACAGTAATAAAAATTAAATAAATTTATGGACCTTTTCACTGCTAATCCCATAGGCCAATAGATCTTGCATATGCCTATTGGCCTTTGCGAGGCAACTGTAATTGATATACAATCACACCCATTCATATATAGTTATGTAACCTGTGATTATAAGAATCCAACAAACCCTATGTATTATGTCTCCATGGTGTAGTGGTAAGACACTCGCCTGGCGTTCCGCGAGCTTTCTTCCAGCTTATAACGCATTGCATACTTTATTCCCAAAAAGACATGGTCACTTTTACCCAAGGGAGGAGGGTACTGAATGTCAAATATCTCTTCCTCCTTCCTGGTAAATATCAAATCTAGCATGGAGGGAACGTCCCCTTCCCTCATCCTCGTAGCTTGTTTAACCCTTAAAGTGCGCATCACTTCATATGAAGTGTAAATCGTTTTACCAGTCAACTGCGCTTCACTTCATATGAAGTGTATGGGTACCGCGCACGATTTGAATGGCCCGCGGTGTAGCTGGGGGTCCCATACGCTGCCCAGGGGCTCTAGTAAACAGCAGCCATTTTGAAAAAAAATCCAGCTCATGCTCCGATGGCATGGGAGGCCTCAGTTTAGCGAGAGTCACCATGGCGAGCGCACGATCAAACGCCTCACGAGCACGCATCACTCAGTCCCTCACCCCAGAGCAAATAGCCCACGAATTATTCTCTGAAGGTGAAGAAAGTGTGTTTGACGATTCAGACAACGATGAGGATTATACACAGTTGTCGGGAGATAGTAGCAGCAGCAGTGAAAGTGAGAATGACCGCCATGCCATGGCGAGGCCTATACGCTCTCCCATGCCTCCTCGCCCATTTTCTACCCCAATTCTACCACGACCTTACAGTTCCTGTGGATATTTTCTGTTTGAGGGTGACGAGTCAGAGGGAGGTGACTCCTTTTCTGGGTTTAGTGACTCAGATCAAAGTTTTATTGAGCCTGTGGCTGGTACCAGTGGTGTAACTGGGCGAGAAATTGTCGCGTCAGCAGCATCTCGCCCAGCCAAGCTCCACCGCATGACACCACATGAGGGACCAAGACCCTCGTGTTCACGTGCACCCACCTCACGTGCACGTAGCCGCCGTGCTTCTTGCAGACGGTATTCAGCTCCTGGTCGCCGGTATGCATCGCTTCCTCGCCGTCTTTCCTCTGCATCTCGCAGGACGCCTGGTGTACTTGAGTGGAGTGATGGTGACGATTTTATTCCTAATATTCCTCACTTTGACGATAAAGATGTAGGGATTACAAACCTTTTCCCTAATCAAGGTGAGGACATGGCTGAGATGGAATATTTTACAGCATTCTATGATGAACCACTCATGGAATACATTGTACACCAAACGAACCTGCATGCTGCTTACCTGATTGAGAGGGAAATCACAGAATTTTCACGACTGCAGCGTTGGAAAAATACCACAGTGGCGGAAATGTATGTGTTTTTGGCACTCTGTTTGTTGATGAAGCACTGTCACAAACATGCAATAAATGACTATTGGAGCAAGGACAAGACAATACCAACACCTTTATTCGGGAAATATATGTCACGAGACAGGTTTCAGATACTCCTCAGGTGTCTACATTTTGGAAGTGTTCAGGACCGAACACCTGATGATAGACTGTGGCGAGTGAGGCACTACATGAACGATGTTATTGGAAAATTCAGAGATTTTTACGTACCAGCACAGAAGCTGGTGGTTGATGAATCTCTCATACTTTTCAAGGGACGTGTTCCATTCAAACAGTACATTCCCTCAAAACGAAACCGATTTGGCCTGAAATTTTTTGTTCTTTGTGATTGTGAGACAGGATACGTGTTACACATGATTCTGTACTCGGCTAGTGATGTAGACATTCCCGGTAACGACGAACATGGATTCTCGGGGAGTGTAGTGAAGACCATCATGGCTCCGTGGATGAACAAGGGACACATTTTATACACAGATAATTACTATACAAGTCCCTTGCTAGCTCGGTTCTTGCTAGAAAATAGAACCGGATTGGTTGGTACAGTAAAGCCACAACGAAGGGAAATGCCTGTGTTTGACAACGACATTGCAGTTGGTGAGTGTCAGAGAAGGAAAAGTGATAACATTCTGTCAGTTCGGTGGAAAGACAAAAGAGAGGTGAACTTGTTGACAACAATTCATGATGGAACAATGGTGAACAGTGGGAAAGTGAGCCATAAAACAAACGCACCACTATATAAGCCAGACTGTGTTTTAGACTATAATATCAACATGCGGTTGATTGATAAATCAGACATGATGATTGGCACTGCAGAGTGTGTGCGGAAGACATGTAGGTGGACGAAAAAAGTGTTCTTCCATCTTGTGGACATGAGCATGCTGAACTGTTTCAACATGTACCTTGTGAGAACTGGACGTAAGCCCACTTTCCGTGACTTTGTATTTGATGCTGCAATACAGTTATTAGGAAAGTTTGCAAAAGATGTCCCAGGTATTCAGCGGCCCATCATAAACCCACTGTTGCAGCATGCTGGTACTCCACGCCTCGCTCACACTGAAGGCTTCCTAGCACACAAACTTAAGTATTTGCCACCTGGTGTGAAGCGTGCAATAGCCCAACGTGATTGCTTGGTGTGTAAAACAACGACACGTAGAGACAAGAAACGGAAGCTTGTGCAAACATGGTGTGAAACGTGTGGTATCCCATTATGTGCTGTCGACTGCTTCAATGACTACCACAGTCTAGAAATCTTCTAAGTGTGCTTCAAAGTGTGTATAGCGTGTGCGAGTGTGTAAATATGTAAACATATAAGCAGAACATATAATATAATAGACTGTAATGACATATTATATTGCCGTAATTGAAAACATTTGTGTGCGCCTGTGTATACTCAAATATGCAACAATTATTGATACAAAATATGTTCAAACAGTATTTGAAACACAATTAGTGAAAAAAATTAGATAAAATGCGCTTAGACATTGTAAATAAATAGCGCGAAAATATATTTGTGGCAACTCTGGCTGTTTGAGGACCGCGCGCAACATCTCCCGGGCGTGTACTGCATGAGCGACCATGCAGATTGTGACGTCATCGCAGAGCTTCTCGGCTCTATTGCAACAAAAGTAAGTACAATAGAATTTTTTTTTTATTTTTCCCGTGATCAGTGAACAGAACTTAACAGATTAGCAAAAAAAAAAAATTTTTTTTTTTTTCAAAATGACATGCGCCTGTGTGGATAGCAGGATATTAGACCCCGAGCATGTTAAGGGTTAACATGTTGATACAAGAATGTTTCCAGGATGAGGTCTACAAATTTACAGGTCCAAAAATCTTCTGTTTTAGCTTCATATGCTTCCCAGTCTATGGATTTCAAGTTGAAGTCACTGACTATCAACAGTCGTGATCTATCGTTATATCAGAATGGAGAAATGTCACAAGTGGAGTACCACAGGGTTCAGTTCTTGCACCAGTGATGTTTATTGTGTACATAAATGATCTACCAGTTGGTATACAGAATTATATGAACATGTTTGCTGATGATGCTAAGATAATAGGAAGGATAAGAAATTTAGATGACTGTCATGCCCTTCAAAAAGACCTGGACAAAATAAGTATATGGAGCACCACTTGGCAAATGGAATTTAATGTTAATAAATGTCATGTTATGGAATGTGGAATAGGAGAACATAGACCCCACACAACCTACGCTTTGTCATAGGTTCGTATCCTGGCCTGGGGAGGATTTACTGGGCGCAAATCCTTAACTGTAGCCCCTGTTTAACTCAACAGTAAAATGGGTACTTGGTTGCAACAACAATTCTTCGCAGCGGGGATCGTATTCCAGGGACCTGCCCGAAACACTATGCATACTAGTGGCTGTACAAGAATGTAACAACTTTTGTATATATCTCAAAAAAAAAACAAAAAAAACAAAAAAACAGTGTTGAATGTAATGAAACGCCATTTTCTGGGTGAGCCCCGGAGGCTCCCTGGAGCTTATCAGGTTAATGTATGTTATATTAGACCGGGACATTAGCTAAGGAGTTCAGACCTACCAGGGACAAGCGCCAGAACCTGGCCCCTTCAGAGAGGTTTCAGGGAGCAATGGCCCTGGAAAACCCCCTTGTGGTTGGGGGTTTTCCTTATCTGCCATCGACTGGGGTAAGGCACCCAGAAAGGTAAGCATGACAAAACAAACCCCACATGGTAAAAAACAAACAAAAAACCGAACAGAGAGGTAGAAACTCCCTACAATCCCAAGGAAACAAGCAAACAAGCAAACATCACACTTTACTGCCACGCCGATCGTACGTGCAGCTCTCCCCACCCCAAGAGGCGGAGGGGGGAGCTCGGACCTACCGCGCCGGCTGCCAAGCTTCAGTTCAGAAGCTAAGCTTCAACCAACAGCGAAAAATCGCCGACCGGTGGGAGGGAGGTTTGCAAGGGAGCCTCCGGGGCTCACCCAGAAAATGGCGTTTCATTATATTCAACGCTGGTTTTCTGTGAGGAGCCCCTACGGCTCCCTGGAGCTTCATACCCAAAGAGAAGGAAAAGAAAGGGCTAACACAGGAGGTGGCCGCCACAAACTCCGCAACGCGAAGCCGAGACAACAGGATGCAACCTGCGACCCAAGGCAACAAGAACGCACTGGAGCAGATGCGCATAAAGAATGGGCGGCCAAGAACCTGTGCAACCCTCAATTCCCTGCGCCCAAAATGAGCCCTAGACATCAACATAGCAGCAAAAGCTGCAAACGTCCAAACAGCACGGGCACAAAGACAGACCGCAAGCTGGAAGACTAATAAACTCTGCGGACGACCTGCGAGACCCGAGCCCTGAAACAGGGAACGAGGGGAACCGGATCAAACCAAAGCACATCCCCAGACACGGTACGCAGGTAACGGCAAAAAGCGCAATCGGACAACACAGAACGCACCCCCAGCCGAACCAATCAAGCATCAATAACCCAAGAACCCCTCCGGCGTCTCGACCGTCGCCAGGACGGAGAAAGGCTGCACACGTACAAATCTACCGCCAGTACCAAGGAGCAGAAACCTGAACCGAAGGGGCTACCACAAACTGAGGAGAAGAAGAAGACACCCTGATCAAGGACCAGGATGGCACAGGCGACGCATGAGCAGGCTGGAGGTGAAACAAAACACGAGAAAGCGTACAAAACGGGGCAGATGTAATGTCCACCCCGAACGCAAGCCGGAGCAGCTCCACCAGCGCCACATAAAACGAGGCAACAGTAAGAAAACATCAAATAACTGTAGTCCAGAAAATCCAAGAAAGGACAAGACAACCCAATGCGAAGGAGAAGACAATGTACAAAGAGCAAGAAAAAGTGCATAGAAAGACCAGGAACGTCAGACTGTCGCCAAGACGAAGCTCGCAGGTGGGACACCGTCAACAAGGCAACCTGAACACCACAGAGATGGTGATACCCGCATCAAAATACCAGAAGCAAAGAGCCGAGGAGAAGGTCGAACCAGACACGTACAGGACCGATTCGACCTGCCAAAAGAGGCAGGGCCGCGGGAAAACGCCCTGGGTTCGGACACCTAACAAGCAGCGTCTGAAAAGAAGCTGGGCCGGCCACCAAGGAACCATAAGGACTGC
This sequence comes from Procambarus clarkii, assembly GCF_040958095.1. NCBI lineage: Eukaryota > Metazoa > Arthropoda > Malacostraca > Decapoda > Cambaridae > Procambarus > Procambarus clarkii. The sequence goes on along the minus strand of NC_091212.1, from coordinate 16,102,012 downwards.
TCTCGTGGGAATGGGCTGCAACCGAGCCAGAACCCGAAGCAACAGCTGGACTAGGAGAAGAGGAACAGGTACCTCCACCTCGACCAGTCCTGCCGACAAGCATCCAACGTGAACGCCTCGCAGGTGGGTAAGGGCGTCAGATAAAATGGGCGACGCCTAGACCACGCCGACTCGAAGAACGTCCATGGCCAGGAGTCCATACGTCCGGCAGAGCCAACAAAGCGAGTCGGCGATGACTGGCCAATCCGCGAACAGAGGAATGAACCGAGACAGATGTCTGTCAGGACACAGGACACACCCCGGACATGAAACTCACGGTTAGCCAAACCCCGAGAATCCAGCAAAACGAGCCACTCCAAGGAACCAACCCAAAGGTCAACACCTAAGAGAAACCCTGTGATTCCGGCAAGAACCCCAGAGAACAGTCCGAATGGAGCTGAATGGTAGAGCACCAAGTGACCCAAACTTTCCGAAGCGCAAACCAGACAGCCACGAACTCCCGAACCGTGCTGTGAACCCAACGGACGGACAGACTCCACCATCCCTGGACGACCTAGTGAGCACTGGTCACAAAGCCCCAGCCGAGTGATGACCCTTTCGTGAACACATCGAGCGAAGGCTCAGGGAGGTGCCAAGGCACGGAACCCCGAAAACCCCAAAGAGGAAGCTGGTGACGCAGCACCAACACAAGATCCCTGGAGGAATGAACCCAACGATTGCAAGAGGCGGAAGGGAAGTCTCCGAAGGAACCAAACAGACGCCGAAGCCAAACCCGACCCCGCGGGCAGACCAGCACGTCAAAGTTCAGACTCCCGCACAACTACTCGAGCAATCCGGGACCCCCTCATGCACAGCCGAAGGTGGAACTACAGCCGCAATAAAACTTCTGAAGGGAAAGACAAGGAGTGGCCCAATAGCCCTAAACAAGGCCCAGGTCCGAACCCGGGACGGAAACAGATGGAATGACTTCCAGATCACCAGGAAATCAAACCCGGCGATCTGGAAAGAACCACACCCCTGGCGAGTAGACAAGCGGACCAACTGGGAGCGCACACCAACCAGTCGTCAAGGTAGGCCAGACACCAAATCTCAAGCAGACTCAGACAGGGCACCAAAATCCGGTAAAGATGCAAAATACACCAATTGCCAATAATTGACCTGGAGGTCCAGGGCCACCATCCAGGCACCCAGCCCCATCAGAAGCCGGACAGGAGACAACAATCCTCCTAGGAGGGCAGAGAAACCAGGGCGCAACTGAAGAATTCCAGAAGAACCGCAGATTCGAAAGGCCCATGTCTGCAAAGAGCAGACGGAAACCCCAGAAGGATGGGGCGGATCGGTGTGGCAGTAAAGTATGATGTTTGCTTGTTTCCTTGGGATTGTAGGGAGTTTCTACCTCTCTGTTCGGTTTTTTGTTTTAGTTTTTTACCATGTGGGGTTTGTTTTGTCATGCCTACCTTTCTGGGTGCCTGACCCCAGTCGATGGCAGATAAGGAAAACCCTAACCACAAGAGGGTTTTCCAGTGTCATTGCTCCCTGAAACCTCTCTGAAGGGGTCAGGTTCTGGCGCTGGTCCCTGGTAGGTCTGAACTCCTTAGCTAGTGTCCCGGTCTAATATAACATACATTAGCCCGATAAGCTCCAGGAAGCCGTAGGGGCTCCTCATAGAAAAAAAAGTAACAGTACTTGGAAACCTGTTCCAAAAATCTATAATCCTATATTTGAATAACTATTCACTCTCTCATTTTCTGCATCTAAACTTGTATTGTCAATTTGTATCCACTGTTTATTGTTCCACTTTGTGTTGATATGAGTGACAAACCAGTGATCCGACTTGAGTAATGAGTGTATACATACTGTAGTTAGGGAGAGAATTGCCAATGGTTACCATGCTGTTGTCTGTTTTAGTAACTCTACCTTCATGGTGGTTTTTCTCTTGGGTACTGTAGTTAATCCTAGATTCCCACACTCCTCTGCTTCTACTGAGGGAGGCCCATTCTGGTCCTGGTCCCTGGGAGGTGCTCATGATTTAATGATGCCTGGTGTAGTTCTAAAGCACATCAGCTAGGGAAGGAAGCTACAAAGGGACAACCATCTAAAGGCCTCATCCCACCTCCTCCCCTCTATGGAAGAGGAAAGGGGGGGGGAAGCCCCAGACCAATGCACTGGCTCCCATTACACCTCAGTTTGTGGCTGAAGCGCTCTGGGGGCGGATGTCGCTCTGACCTCAGTTTGTGGCTGAAGCGCTCTGGGGGCAAATGTCGCTCTGGCCCAAGTTTCTTGCCAGGAGTATTATACAGTATTGAAGGCTGCATGTGCTTAGGACTCCTTCCCTAAGCTCCTTGTGAGTACTACCCTTAAGTTCTAGGATTTCTTTTCATGGTGCTCTTGGGCTTCACTTCTGTAGGGGTTGCTGCTGCTTGGCAGTTGCAAGGATTGGCCCCAACTGGCCCCAGCTTGGGGCCAGCTGGGGCCCTCTTACCTCCAGCAAGACCTGGAGTATGCCTTTGTGCTGGATCCATCCTCCTTTGAGTACGGTTTTTCATCCCCGTATTGGGTGCGTTATGAGGTTCTGGGGGTCTTCATGGATGGCAGAATTCCTTTTTTTCCTCAGGGAGCATAGCACAGGTTTTGTCTACGCTTGAATGGCGGAAGGCTATTACCGTTCAGCAGGTTTATCTGGGGGGCGATTTGGAGCGCTTCAATGCATGCCTTTTTGCCCCATGCTTCCTCAGGATGTTGGCCTTCAGCAACTGCACATGCAGGTCCCTGCTCTTTTGGCTACCTTGGCTACTGAGGACTTTCATGCCCACGGGCATTTGGCCTCGGTAATGCATTTCTTTTCCCTTCTCGAGTTGTCCTCAGACTGGCTTGGGGGAGGACGTGGAAGCGTTGAGTGCTGGGCCTTTGTCTGGGGCACTGGCCATGGCGGCTATGGCATCGGCTGTGCTGTTGAAGCTGTTTGTGCTGAATCTCCAGGAGGTGGTCTCTCGGTTCTTTGCCTTTCGCCACACATGTCGTCAGGCTGTCCTTGCTCTCTCCTTACACACAGTTGGGCTCTCGCTCTTAGGTTTTCTTCACCCTTTTGTCCATTATTGTTTACTGAGTGTGCTGTGACATCCTCTATTAGATTTGTTGGCCATCCGGGGTGGCCTTTCTCAGGCCTCTCGGAAGGGTCATGCCAAGTTTAAGGGTTCTTCTAGTCAAGATGGCCTTTTGGTGCCAGTTTCTCAGCCGGCACCTCCCTCAGAACCGACGTCATCTAGTCAGTGCACTCCTCGGTCAGTTTGTAGGCCATCATTTTGTAAGGGGCATCGGCCCTTTTGCGGTTCACCCCTTTCATGAGGCTCGGGGGGGTGGGGGGGGGGGGATCTCGCTGTGTTTGCTCATGCTTGGTCCTGCAATTCGTGGGCGTTTTGGGTCGTGTCCTCCAGTCTGTGGTGGCAGTGGACAGCTCCTCCCTCTTTGAGGGGTTCAGGGCTGACAGGGCAGGCTTCTTCCCCTTCGCTTCATCGGGTCATCCTAGAGTGGGTACACTTGGGCGCTGTTGAACCGGCTTTGTCCCATAGGTGGGTTTCCAGCCTGTTTCCAGTACAAAAAGGGGGACTGTGCAGGACTGTGCAGATCTGAGGTTCATTCTGGACTTGTCCCATCTGAACCGCTGAATTCCTTGCCCCTCCTTTTGAATGACAACTTTGTCCCAAGTCCGACTCCTCTTGGAACCAGGCTCCTAGATGGTGTCTCTGGACCTCCGGGACATGAACAAGGCACGTCTCAATTCATCCGGGATTCCGGGACTGGCTCAGTTTCATTGTAGGGCTGCATGCTTACTGCTGTCATTGTCTTCCATTGGCCATGAATCTGGCACTTCGCATTTTCATGTATCTTACCTGGGTCGTGGTGGTCTGTCTGCATCTGCTAGGGATTCAGGTTCTGGCCTACCTTGACGACTGGCTGGTGTGAGCTCCCTGCCAGTCTTCTTCTCTGCTCGCCAGAGGTTTGGCGAGCAGACACAGGCTTCTGTGTCTCTCCTTCTTATTGCATTGCTGCAGCTGCAGTCCCGCCTTCAGCTGTTTCTGGAGTCCCAAGCCACTCGTCAGTTGCTCAAGCAGTTGGTGAGAGTTTGAACTTCGTCATGCTGTTTAACCCGCCGGTCCTAGTATGGCTTCGGTGCCTGTTCTGGTTCTTTTGGGGCCATCACTTCCTCCTCCTCTTGCGACTGCTGGGTTTGCCCCCGGGGGGGGCCTTGTGTCGGCTGCTGCACCTCTCCAAACCCTCACTCGATGTGTTTATGGATGCCTCATCTCTCAAATGGTGCTTTGTGACCAGTGCTCACCAGGCCAGCCGGGGGCGGTGGGGTCCATCCTTCCGTTGGACTCACAGCACGGTACAGGAGTTTGCGGCAGTTTGGCTTTCGATGCTGAGGATTCGGGTCGCACGGGGTTCTACGATCTAGCTCCATTCGGACTGCACTCTAGTGGTTCATTGTCTGAGCCACAAGGATAGACAATGGCAGATATGGAAAACCCCAACCACAAGGGTGAACAAGCACGCATCTCATCCCCAGGAAAACCTGAACGACCGTAGTCAACTCTTGCCATTCAACTGCGCAGTTTGACAGAACGAATGCCAAACCCTCAATGAAAGAAAAGGCAGTCTGCCAGCCAGGAAGACTCTGGCACCGTGTAACGTACCCAATCAGAAAAAGAGGAGTTAAACTCAAAAGAAGAAGGCTTCATTATCGATGCATAATCTGCATCTCACAGGAGGTAAGCTGCAAGGGCGTCCTACACCTTCCTCGGTGGGATGTGGAAAGCCAAAAACCTCCAGAAGGAGGGAACTGAAGAACCCAAGTGAACTCGGAACCGAACTCGGGGAGGAGTTGAACTCATAACAACATCGTACAGGGAGGTGAGAGATAGGAAAACCCCTCCCCCTGTAACAACAAGCACTGCGCCGAGGGTACCAAACACCCAAGCAGGGACAAGTGGGGGTCCAGGCCCCTCCAAGTCAAGTCCTCCCCAGCCCCAGAATCCTCCATGTCAGGACCCGGGGCGGAGCCGTCCTCCAAACCTTCTGCCTCTGGAGAAAAAGCAGAGTCCACCGGAAAAGCAGGGATGAAGGAGGCCCACTGGCATGGCCCAAAAGCTCCGGCAGGAGGACCAGGCTCGAATGCCTATGCCGCCGTTTCGGAAGAGAAAATCCCTAAAGCCGCCCAAGTCTCACTACCAGTATAATTCTGCGGGGCAGCTGCGGGAAATCCGGAAAGGCAACCAACCTCGCATGTTGCTGCAATATAAACTTCGCATGCAACGCTAAAGCTGCCTGCACCCGAATATCAGTCTTGGTGGACTGGGTAATTGGAGTACAAGCAAAGAACACCGCTCGCAGGATTCCGGATCAAACGTGTCACTGACCTCAACAGGCAGCACGGCGTAGGCAGATGGTGAGTTTCACCCTGAGACAAGAGGACAAAGCAACCTTCAAACTCGCATAAGACAAGGTGGGACTCAGAGGTCTTCTACATCGTACCACTGAGCCCCAAAGGGGGTTTCCAGGGCCCTTAGGCTGACTGCTCAGGGAAGCCCAGGCAGGCAATCACCGAGCAGCAACAGAAATACACGGAGGTAGTTGCTCGAGAACGGCTCATGGAAAATAACCCTGAAGCAGCAAAGGCAGTACTTACAGGGCACCTAGGGGAAGGTAGTCCTAGGTACATGCAGCCCCAGTACTGTGTGATACTTCTGGCTCACACACCACCAACACAGAGCAACAACACCACACTGCAGCACTGCGCAAAGAGTGAAGCCAGAGCGATCGACCGTCACCAACACAACAGCCTCTTAAACTGAGGAGAGTTACCAGCGTGGAGGTCTGGGAACCCCCCCCCCCATCCACCTCACTGAGGGGGGGTGTGCAGACGGATGCACGGCAGTTGTGCTGATGTCATTGTTTGTTTCCTTAATTTTGATTGGGGAGTTCTGTTTGCTATTTTGGCTTTCGGTTTGCAATTTTTGACCAGCAGTAGTTTGTTTTGAAATTCCTACCTTTTTGGGTGCCTGGCCTGGTATATGGCAGATAAAGACTGCTTCCAATTATATGGGGGTATGGGGGTGTCTTTAGGCCATTGCTCCTCGTACCTCTCTTGAGGGGGCCAGGTTCTGGCTCTAGTCCTCGGTAAGCTTAGAACTCCTTCGATTGACTAATGCCACGGTCTAATATATACACATCAGCCTAGTATAGCTCCGGGGAGCTGAAGGGGCTCTCCACAGAAAAGGGACATACCTGGAAGGGGGCCGTCACTCGCTCTTCAACTCGAAGTCGAGACAACTTACTGCAACCTGTGACTCAAGGATACACATGCCCGAGAAGGGCCAGGAACATTATCAAGGTACCGTGTGGCCAGGACCCTCCAAAAGTCCCATGCCTGAATGTTGGCCCAGGACATATTACCAAAAACAGCAGCCAAAGCCAGAAACTTACAAGGCCGTCCCCGAATTTGGGACAACAGGCTTACGGCGACCAAAGGAATTCTGAACCCTGGCGCGATCCTTCTGGGCAAGACCACCACAGCCTTCCCGGAGAACCAACAAGTCAAAAATAGGCTGACAACTAGACAAAGCTGTCTGCAGAAAATGCACCACCGCAGACACTACAAACAGCAACGGACAAAAAGAGGAAAAAATCTAAGAGCCATGGCCCAAGAGAATTCCAAAGAGAGGACAATCACCACCTGCCAGCAAGCGAGGCTCAAAGCAAAGAACAGAGACACTGCTTCCTTCAGAATCGACGCAAACAACTTAACACTTTCGCGCTCTCCGCAAAGGTCACTCAGCCAACCGAATGTGCGCGCTGCGTTTTTATCGCTTAAGCGTAAAAACAAAAATGTGTATACTCTTTTTACTCTTCTGACCTTAGTTCTCATGCTACGTATTTCATTTTGGTACCAACGTGTTCGCAATAAAATTCTCTAGAAGAACATCAGTAAAATAAGTCACGAAACATATAGGGATACCAGCACCAAATAAATAACTACGTAGATGACTCACCGTGAGCGCCCATAAGCAACAAAATGTTTTTACTCTTGGGATTGTAATCACCTCCACACTTGTTCTACAGCGTTAATTTTGGTATCAATGGACTCGCAATGAAATTCCCAACACGGTGATATGAATATAAGCGTAGAATAATGATGCAGCCCACCCGCAAGAGTGTGGGAAGTGGTGAAATTGTTACCCGGTATCGGTGACGGGACGACGCACGGCGCTTTGAAAGTTTATACTTACTGTATTTCACTCTCATGACATTAATTTTCTATGTACGTCATTCATTTTTATATCAATGTGTTCGCAATAGAATGTTCTATGTGCCCATAGGTAAAAAATATCAACAAAGCGTAAGTTAGAATAGCGACAAATATAAAACAACGCTGGAACATATCAGTGAGCGTCAAACACACACGAAATATTTTTACTTTTGTTATGTTTGTCAAGTTTATACTTGTTGCACACAGTTATTTTTGGTTGTATCGTAACGCACCCAGTAAGGAAAAGTTACTGGGTGCCAAACAAGTGGAGCCAAATTCAAAAGAAGAAGGATCCATTATCAAGACATAATCCAGGTCTTGTAGGAGGTAAGCAACAAGGGCCTCCTGCACCTTTCTTGGCAGGATGTGGGAAGCTTAAACCCTCCGGAAGAAAGGAACCGAGGAACCCAAGGGAACCCAGAACCGAACCCAGGAAGGAGTCGAACCTATGTCAAACTCGTACAAGGAGGGACCTGGTAGGAAAAGGTTGGAAAACTCCTTCCCCTTTAACAACAAACCCTGCCCTGAGGGTACCAAGACCCAAGCAGGGTCAAATGTGGCCCCAAGCCCCCCCAAGTCAACTCCTCTCCAGCCCCGGGATCCTCCACATTAGGACCTGGGGTCAAGTCATCCTTCAAACTCTCTGCCTCTGGAGAAAAGGCAGAGTCCACTGGAAAAACAGGGATGAAAAGGGTTTGCTGGCACGACCCAAAAGCTCCGGCAGGAGGAACACGCTCAAATGCCTCCGCCGCCGATCCAGAAGGGGCAGTCCCCAAAGCCGCCTGCTTCTCACCACCAAGAAAACCCTACCTCGACTTAGAAACCCTCACCCTGCCCTGACTTAGAAACCCTCACCCTGCCCTGACTTAGAAACCCTCACCCTGCCCTGACTTAGAAACCCTCACCCTGCCCTGACTTAGAAACCCTCACCCTGCCCTGACTTAGAAACCCTCACCCTGCCCTGACTTAGAAACCCTCAGATGTTTGGGAGCCAGGATCAAGAGGTAAGAGCTGGATGAACCACAGCAGGAGAAGGACAAGGGGGCACGGAGGAAACCAAAATTAAAGCGACTAACACCCCCTCAAGTCTGGGTCCTTAAAACCAAAGAGGGGCAGCCACGGGGCATCCAGAAAGGCAATTAATTTAGAGCATTGCAGCAACCTAAACCGCGCATGCAACAAAAATGCTGCTTGCACCCAATCAACAGCATTATTGGACTGGGTGAACAGGAGTTCACCCAGTCTATAAAAGTTACTGTAACTGATTCACTTTATTAAAAAATTGGAGATAACAAAGGTGGTGATAATAATGGTCTGGGAGGCTGCAGCACACCTAGTGAGCGCTCAGCCTCTACTGGATACACTCGCTGTATCGTCCTCACCTGTGCTGTATCACCTGTATCTGACTCTTGTGTTGGGTCTTTATTGTGCCTTGTTTCATTAATATCACTACCCTTATCTTCTTCCATTCACTGGAGGCCTCAGGCATTCATTTCATAATCAACCTACCGCAACACCTGCTGCGAGTAATGTCGGGCTGTGCAGTGTAGTGGTTAAATACCTGCACTGCACACAGAAACAAACACTAAGACAAACAAACACACTCCTCAACAGGATGTATGCTGTGTGCATCATGTGTCACAAGATATCTGGTCTAAGAAACATACAGGGTTTTTCTGTGACTTCTTTAATAATGAGAAATAATGAAAATATTCAGGATTTTTAGAAGTAGTTAGAAAGGTGGAATGTTAAAATACAAAAAACAATGATTGTATGCCTACTATCTCAAGAAATATAAATATCTTCAAGAATTCTTTGATTATTTACCTCAAATTCAGTGATTGTAGGTTGAATGAGTCTTGAGAGTTCTTCTGTTGTATCAAGCAGAGCATGAACACATTCTTCACATTCATGACATCCCACACCATCAACAAGAACCCATCTGAGAAAGACAAACAATTCATTTGTTGCTTGCACAGATTAAACATTTATAAATCTTAAGTCAGAAGTTAAAATAGGAAATTAACAATTCTTTTGATTTATAACCTATACTGTACCTCCTTGCTCATGATATACAGTATGATATAATGACAGGCATCTTATTTTATTAATTACTGTATATCAGTGAATTTTGTAGATTAATGTAATTCTCTTAAGAACTGTAATTACCTGTGTAACTACCCAAGTGTATTTACATGATGTGAGCTACACTTGTGGTGTTCTGTCTTTCCAGCACTCATTATCATATGACATTTAAAACCACTGATGCGTTTGGCCTCCACCACCTCACTTAACTTGTTCCAACTGTCTACCACTCTGTTTTCAAAAGTGAACTTTCTGATTTTTTGGGCAGCTTTGTTTCCTTAGTTTGAACCAATGTCCTCTTGTTTTTGAAGCTGCAAACTGCAAAAATTCTTCTTTGTCAATTTTATCAATTCCTGTTACTATTTGGTAAGTAGCGATCATTTTGCCTCATTTTCTTCTATCATCTAACTTTGGTATATCTGATGCCTCTAACCTCTCTTTGTAGCTCTTATTATTCAGTTCTAGAAGCAATTTTGTTGTGTCTTTGCACCTTTCCCGTTTAGCTGACACGCAAGGAAAGTTTTTACCGGGCACCTAGGGGAAGATAGCCCTAAGCGCATGCAGCCCAGCATACCAAAGAACACCTGGCCACCACACCACACAAAGTTGGCAAAGTCACAAACACCAAAGCCAGTCAATAATTTGAGGCCAGAGGAGACTTGCTGACACTGGCACATCAGTCTATGAACTTGGGGTGGAGCAGCTGGCTCGCCTGAGCAAGGGCACTAGTTGAATGACAATTCGCTAGTTTCATTGTTTTCTTTTGGGGCGAGTTCTTTGGCTCTGCTTGGATGCAGGTTGCAATTTTAACCAGTTGGGGTTTGTATCGTTTTGCCTACCTTTCTGGTGTTTTTCCCCAGTCGATGGCAGACATGACAAACTCTAAATGTAGAGTGCTCATATGGCCATTGCTCCATGCATCTCTCTGAGTGGATCAGATTCTGGCTCTGGTCTCTGGTAGGAACACAGAACTCCAGGGACTGATGACACCAAACTAATATGGCACATGTCAGTTTGATAGCACCAAGGAGGCACCGGGGCCCCCCGCAGAAAAAGTTTCTAAAACAGTTGGCATTCTTTCTAAAAACAGATATTATGTATCTTGCCCTGCCCTGGTAACACTATCACTCTCTCATCTACCTTATCTCCTTATTATCTTATTATTCTTATCTCAATTATGGTATCTGTGCTTGGGGGTTCTAATTCCAAAAATCATCTACGTTCTCTAATTACTCAACAAAAATCTGCTATTAACAATAACAAACAATAACAAACTCAGGCCCCAGACAGCACTTGGCCTCCCTACTTAAATCTTTGAATATGTTAGATATTAAGTTACTGTACATCCTCTCAAGTAAACTCCAAATACCCATTTAATATTCCAAGAGCATGACTTTACCAAACTAGAAGTGCTCTGCAAATCAAGGAACCCAGAATGTGGAATGACCTTCCCAATCAAGTCAAAGACCGTACCTCTCTCAACCAGTTTAACACTTTGGTCCAGTGGGGACAAAATTTGCATCTATAAAAAACCTCTCCAGATGTCTGCTGGGGGATGCACGGTGTGTCCACAATTATTATACAGTGGAACCTCAAGTGACGAGTGTCTCCATCTATGAGTATTCGAGTAACGAGCGAGCCACTTGCCAAAAATTTGTCTCAATTGACGAGCTTCCGCTCTATTACCGAGAAAACCATGTCATGCTTCCTAGCATTCCCGCTGGTTCTCGCAAATTCTCGGACACCTCCAATGATGCAAATTAATGTTTATTTTATTTTTTAAAGATGCTAATGATGCTGGGATGTAAAGGGGTGACTGCTGTAATGTTGCAAAGCATTTATATTTTTTTTAGAAAAAAAATTTGAAAAAATTTGAAAAAATTTGAAAAAAAGAACAAATGTCAAAAAGGTTCATTTAGTGTATATCAGGCAGGCTGCTCCATGTTTCCTAAAAAAAAAAAAAAAAAAAAACAGCGTTGAATGTAATGAAACGCCATTTACTGGGTGAGCTCCGGAGGCTCCCTAGAGCTTATCGGGCTAATGTATGTTATATTAGACCGGGACATTAGCTATGGAGTTCAGACCTACCAGGGACCAGCGCCAGAACCTGGCCCCTTCAGAGAGGTTTCGGGGAGCAATGGCCCTGGAAAACCCCATTGTGGTTGAGGGTTTTCCTTATCTGCCATTGACCAGGGTTAAGCACCCAGAAAGGTAGGCATAACAAAACAAACCCCACATGGTAAGAAACTAAAACAAAAAATGAACAGAGAGGTAGAAACTCCCTACAATCCCAAGGAAACAAGCAATTATCACAATTTACTGCGTCGCTGGTCATCTGTGCAGCCCTCCCCTCCCCTGAGAGGGGGAAGGGGGGGCCCCAGACCTTACCGCGCCAGCTGCCTTCAGTTCAGAAACTAGGCTTCAACTAACGTGAACCCCCCCCCCCCCCCCGACCAGATGGGATGGAGGGTAGCCAGGGAGCTTCCGGGAATCACCCAGAAAATGGCGTTTCATTACATTCAACGCTGGTTTTCTGTGGGGAGCCCCTACAGCTCCTTGGAGCTACATACTAAAAGAGAAGGAAAAAAGGGACTTACCTGGGAGGCGGGGGCCACAAACTCCTCAACGCGAAGTCAAGACAACTGGCTGCAACCTGCGACCTAAAGCAACACAAGAACGCCGAGGAGCAGGAACGTTCACCAAATAACAGGCGGCCAGGACCCTGTTCGACTTCCAAAATCCACGTGCCCAAATATGAGCCCAGGACATGTTACCAAACACAGCAACCAAAGCTACAAACTTCCGAACGTCATGGGCACGAGGATAGACCGCAGGCTGGCTAGACTTAATAACCCTGCGGACAAGCTGGGAGACCCGAGCCCTGGAACAGGGAACGAGGGTAACCGGATCAACCCAAAGCACTTTCCCAGCCACCCCAGCTTGGGCGCACAGGTAACGGCGAAGAGCCGCAACCGGACACAACACATGATGCATCCCTGGCCGAACCAACCAAGCATCAATGACCCACGGACCCCTCCAGAAAGCAGCTGTCTCATACTTCGCCAGAAAAGAGGGAGAAGGCTGCAAATGGAAAAACCTACCACCAGGACCAAAATAACAGAAACCCCTGCGCCGGAGGAGAGCATGAAGCTCTTCTACCCGGCCCCCTGAGGCCAATGCCAACAAAAACAAAGCTTTGGAAAAACAATCTGGAACCAAAGGGGCCACCACAAACCGAGGAGAGGAAAGATAGGAGAGCACCCTGTCCAAGGACCAGTACAGCTCAGGCGGCGCATGAGCAGGCTGGAGGTGAAACATAGCACGAGAATGCTTATGAAACAGGGCAGATGTGACATCCACCCTGAACCCTAGCTTGAGCAACTCTGCCAGCGCCGCACGATGCGAGGCAACAGTATTAGGCATCAAATGACGGTCCTGAAAAATCCAAAAAAGAAAGGATCAACCCAATCTGAAAGATAAGACAACCTCCGAAGAGCAAGAAAATGGCGAAAAGAACGCCAGGAAACTTCATACTGTCACCGAGACAAAGCTCTCAGGTGGGACACCATCAATGAAGCCACCTGATCACCATAGAAATGTTGATACATCCGCATCACAAAGACTAGACGCGAAGAGCAGAGGAGAAGGTCGAACCAGCCCCGTACCAGACTGGGCTGACCTCCTGAAATAGGCAGAGCTGCGGGAAACACCCCAAGATCGTCACAGCCAATAGCGCCGGAAACCCAGGCTGGGCCAGCCACCAAGGGGCCACAAGGACTACTCTCCCTGGGAAGGTCCCCCAACTGAACCAGAACCCAAAGCAACAGCTGGACTGGGGGGAAGAGGTACAGGTAACCCCACCTCGACCAGTCCTCCCGAAAGGCATCCACCATGAACACCTCACAGTCGGGAAAGGGCGTCACATAGATTGGGAGACGCCAAGACCACGCCGATGCGAAGAGGTCCACATCTGGGAGACAGTACATCTGGCAGATCCAACGAAACGAGTTGTCGTCGACCGTCCATTCCATGGACAGGGGAATGAAGTGAGACAGGCCATCTGCCAGGACGTTGGACACTTCCCGGACATGAACCGCACGGAGAGCCAAACCCCGAGAATCCAGCAGATGAACCACTTGAAGGGATCAACCCCAAAGAGCCAAGGACTGAAGAGAACCCTTGCGGTTCAGGCAATGAACCACTGGAGAACAGTCCGAATGGAGGCGAATGGTCGATCCCCGAGCGACCTGAACCCTCCAAAGCGCGCAAACCAGACTGTCGCGAACTCTCGAACCGTGCTGTGAGCCCAACGGAAGGACGGACCCCACCGTCCCTGGCTAGCCTGGTGAGCACTGGTCACAAAGCCCAAGTCAAGAGACGACGCATTCGTGAACACATCGAGCGAAGGCTCGCCGAGGCGCCAAGGCACCGAACCCTGAAAACCCCGAAGAGGAAGCCGGTGACGCAGCACCCGACACAAGGCCCCCGGAGGACGAACACAACAATTGTGAGAGAGGCGCGGAAGGGACGTCCCTGAAGGAACCAAAACAGTCTTTGAAGCCAAACCCGACCAGGCGGGTAGACGAGCATGGCGAAGTTCAGACTCCCACACAACCACTCGAGCAACCCCGAGAGACCCGGGACCCCTCAGAAACAGCCGACAACAGGCCCGCAGCCACAGCAATGGCTTTGGACGGAGAGACAAGGAAGTGGTCCGAGAATCCCAAACAAGACCCAGCCAGGTTCGAACCTGGGATGGAACCAGATGGGACTTCCTCCAGTTCACCAGGAACCCGAACTTGGCGAGCTGGGAAAGAACCATATCCTCGGCGAGCAGACATGCTGACCGACTGGGAGCCCACACCAGCCAATCGTCGAGGTAGGCCAAAACCCGAATCCCTAAAAGACGCAGACGGGTTACCACAACCCGGGTCAGATGCGTGAAAATGCGAGGTTCCAGATTCAAGCCAAAAGGTAGGCAGCGAAAGCATTAAGCGTGACGCCCCACCACGAAACCTAACCAGTCCCTGAACCCCGGATGAATAGGAACGTGCCAATAAGCGTCCTTGAGGTCCAGGGACACCATCTAGGCACCCGGCTCCAACAGAAGCCAGACCTGAGACAGAGTAGTCATCCGAAAGGAGGGGCAAGGGAATCCAGGGATTCAGACGAGACAAGTCCAGAATGAACCTCAGATCCGCACAGTCCCGTTTCGGCACTAGAAACAGACAGGAAACCCACCTGAGGGACAGAGTCGTTTCAACCACACCCAAGCGCATTCACTCCAAGGCGACTTTACGAAGCGCAGCAGAAAAAATCTGCCCTGTTAGCCCTGAACCCCCCCAAAGGAGGACGGGTCGCCTAACGCCACCTCAGGCCAGATGACCCGACCGAAAAGGCCCACAAATTGTGGGACCAAGCGTGGGCAAACAGAGCAAGCCTCCCCCCATCGCCCCATCAACGGGGCGAACCGCGAAAGACCCGACACGCCTTACACCCAAACGTCGAACAGGGCGATCACTGCGCCGACCAGATGACGCGGGCCCCAAAGAGAACGTCGGCTCAGAAACTGGCACCAACGGCCCACCTCGACCAGCGGAACGCGGAATCCTGGCACGACCCCTCCGAGACTGCCGAGAACAACCGCCTCGGAGAATCAAGAAGTCCGCCATAGGACGACAACTAGACGAAGCCGCTTGCAGAAACTGAGAGACCACAGTCTCTGCAAACAGCAACGGATAAAATGAAGATGAGAACCTAAGAGCCAGGGCTCAATGCAGATTCCAGAGAGAGGGCGAGCACAGCCTGACGGCACGTGAGGCGAGAAGCAAAAAACAGAGACACCGCTTCTTTCAGGATGGGCGCAAAGAACCTCAACAGTGCAGCCGACACCCTAGCTGCCAAAGTCAATATCCCCCAAAGAATCTCGTCTCGCCAAAGTCAACTCCTCCCTAGCCCCGGGAACCTCCATGTCCGGACCCGGGGCTGAGCAGTCCTCCAAACTCTCTGCCTCTGGAAAAAAAGCAGAGTCCGCCGGAAAAGCCGGGATGAAGGGGGGCCCGCTGGCATGGCCGAAGGCTCCAGCAGGAGGAACAGGCTCGAGGTCTCTTCCATCAGAACACTGAGCCCCAATGGGGGTTTCTAGGACCCTTAGGCTGTACTGCTAAGGGAAGCCCAGGTACTGTTAACTGGTTATCCCAGAGCTACCAAGCAAACAAACTAAACTGCTGAACCCCTGTGATGTAAGCAAGCATGGTGACCTAGTGGAGGGCCACCAATATCATACAAGATCCCTCGCCAGGCAAAACAAAACAAAACAAAATAAAAAACCCGCAAAAGCACATCGTCTCCAGGTGAATAGAACCAGTTGCTATGCGTATATCAGACAGCTGCACAGTACCTCGAGTCCCAGCCAGTGATGAAACTACCTCCTACCCAAGGGCAAACAGGAGTAAGAACCACACCAGCTGAACCCCAAGGGCGGGCAATCACCGAGCAGCAACAGAACCACACGGAGATAGTTCCTGAATGGCTTAGGGAAGATAACCCTGATGCTGCAAGGGCAGTATGTACAGGGCACCTAGGGAAGGTGGCCCTGTAAGTACAGCCCCAGTACTCCTGTGTTACTCCTGGCTTGCATGATACCAAAACTGAACAACACTGCACTGCAGCACTGCTCAAAGGATGGAGCCAGAGTTCAACCATTAGCCCTCACAACAGCCTGTGAACTGAGGAGAGTTTCAGGTGTGGAGGTCTGGGATGAACCCGTCCCCCTCCCGGGGGGACGGAGGGGGGGGGTTGCGCAGATGGATGCGCAGCGTTTCTGGAGACATCATCTTGTTTCCTAGGTTTTGATTGGGGAGTTCTGTTGCTAATTCAGCATTTGGGTGAGCAAATTTTTGACCAGTAGTAGTTTGTTTTGGAATTCCTACCTTTCTGGGTGCCTGACCTGGTAGATGGCAGACAAAGATTGCTTCTAATTACACGGGTAATTGGAAACAGTCTTTGGGGGGTACTAAAGCAGTATTTAGGGGGTATCTTTAGGCTATTGCTCTTCGTGCCTCTCTTGAGGGGGCCAGGTTCTGGCTCTGGCCCCCGGTAAGCCTAGAACTCCATTGATTGACTGTTGCCATGGTCTAATATATACACATAAGCCCGGTATAGCTTCGGAGAGCCGAAGGGGCTCTCCACAGAAAATGGTTCTAAAAGCTGTCATCAGTGGGCTACAGCATTAAATTATTAATAATAATAGAAACATACCTTGCACCACTATACATAAGCCTAAAATGTCTTAAGCTGATATGCAAAGACTTTTTAAGGAATTTTACAAATTAAAACAAATATCTGCAACCAAACGGAAGTTCTACCAGACATACCTAATAATAATGCAGTAGTAATAATGATTATAGCACTAGAATAATAATAAAATCTTTATCATTGCCATTATAATTACTGTATATAGAACAAAATAAAAATTTATTTGTTCATTTAAATTTACAATAAATATTTACATTAGTTTTGTAATCCCTTACCTGTAGGGGCATCCCTCACAGTTTGTTCCTATAACACCTGGTAAACACTGGCACTGACCAGTCCCGGGGTCGCAACCAACACCTACACTGAAACCTTCACGACATGTGCATTCTGCAAGAAATCAAGTACAATAAGGACTTTAAGTACATGCTCAAGTAAAATTATACATAAGCTAGCATTGAGTGAAACGAAATGCCTCTTTCTGGTAAAGCTGCGGTAGCTCCCTGAAGCTCTTTGGAGCAGGGTATGAAGCTCTCCACCCAGACAACCCAAGAGCCAAAAAAAAAAAAAAAATGCCTTAATAAAAACATACTGGAGGGGGAGGGAACCATTGGGAGAAAGGACAAGACATTACGACTATATAGCACATGGAAGGAGTCAGGATAAGGATTTGGAATGGAATACAGGGAAAGGAATGATGGCCAAAAATCTAGACGGTCGCAAAAACATGCTGGAGCTCAGCTTAGCTCTGCATGTTTTGCATGAAAAAAGGAGATAAAACTGAGCTATACAAAAACTATGATATTAAAATAAAATAAAAATAATAATAGTCTAATATGGAACCATAGTAGAACTTCCCACCAAATCCACCCACCAAGGCCACCAAACTTCATAGAAGGTAGTTGTCTGTATTGTTGCATTTATAGTAGAATAAACTGAACTAATAAATCAAGGAATGATGACACAAAAGATTTTTTTAGATTTAGTACATAATTGCTTTCTTAAAGAACATGTTACATTTTTCAGTGTTAATAAACATATTACGTATTTCAGACGAGAGAGGAAAAATGGAGGAAACAGGTTCCTAAAAATCTTGTAAACAAACATATACTGTTTAGTGTACTTTCAAAATAAAATAGATATAAAATAAAATAAAATAGAGTGCAAAGATATGCTACTAAATGGCTCCTGGAACTTCAAAACAAACTCTGATGAGAGGCTGAAGGCATTAAATAGGCCAAAGCAAGAAGATAGGAGGAAAAGAGGTGATACTATTTTGTATGTAGTGATCGTAACAGAAATCAACAAAATATAAAATTACTGCATCAGATTTTATTTACTGCACAATATATCAGAAAAATATTAAGAGAATCAGAAGATAGTTAAAAATTAATACAATATTAATATGTTAAATTACATAAATAACTATTAGGTGATTTTCTCTTTAATATTATAAGCCATTAAAAAACTATGTGAGTTAAAAGCTTCACCTTGACATCCGTACGGAGTGTAGTTCCAGAAGCCTGGCATACAATGATCACAACGCTGGCCTGTGACTCCGCTTCTACACTCACATTGACCAGTGCCTTCATCACACTGGCTTCTCAATGATGCTACTTCACAATGGCAAGGTTGACAGCCCTGAGTAGAGTATATGAAAACAATAAGACAATAAGATTTCTATCATATTTTATTTATATATATATATATATATATATATATATATATATATATATATATATATATATATATATATATATATATATATATATATATATATACACAGGGGTACCTCAGTTTAAGAGTTTAATTCGTTCCTGGAGACGGCTCGTATTCCGAAGCTAATTTCCCCATAAGAAATAATGGGAAATGAATTAATCCATTCCTGACTACCCCAAATACCCCACATCAAACTAAATTTTTATACCTAATTCATCTAAATAAACCTACAAAACTATGTTCAAGTTATTACTTACCCTTGCTGAGGACTGCTGTTGGTGTATGGAAGATGTGAGGAGGAGGAGGGAGGAGGAGAGGTGTTACTGTTTGGAAGGGGAGTCTCATTCCATTATAACATCAGGCAGTGAGGACTTCACTGGTATGCACACTCTGGCACATTTTGCCTGCATACCACTAGGACTTGCTTGTTTTACTAAGAATCTGTCTAAAGACACTTGTTTTTCCCTACATTTTAACACTTGTCTGTATTAAGACATCACATTGTCATTTAAAAGGTCAATGCAACGGCCTGCTACAGCTTTATCTGGGTGAGTTTTTTCAACAAAAGTTTGCAGTTCTTTCCATACTTCACACATTTTCTTAATCAAGACGGGACATCCTCTACTGCCTCTACTCACAGCTATTTTCTTAGGTTGAACCTTACCAATGGCTTTCTTGAGACACATGGCGAGATATATAATGACAACTTTTATGCTCAAATGGCCAAAAAAACGACAAAAAACTGTAAATCCTTGTGAAGAATTCAGGTGGGATAGTCACTGGGCGCGAGACACTGGTAAACTGAGGCGCGATCGCCGTGCCACCATGCGCTAGTCGGCCTGTACACGTATCAACAAACTTGTGTTCCGAGGTAACCCTCGCCTTCCGAGACACATTTTCCGAGGAAATCCTGCTAGTATTCCGAAAAACTCGCATACAGGGACACTCGTGTTCCGAGGTACCATTGTATAATATAATATATATATATATATATATATATATATATATATATATATATATATATATATATATACACATATATATATATATATATATATATATATATATATATATATATATATTATAGACAAATGTTAAAATGAAGGGAAAAACAAATGTCTCGACAAATTTGTAGTGAAACAAACAAGCACTGAACCACACCCTAGTGGTATTCAGGCAAAACGTAGGAGAGAGAGTACCCCAGAGAAAACATCACTGCCTGATGTGATAATGGAAGGGGTCCCCTTACATTATCACATCAGGCAGTGATGTTTTCTCTGGGGTACTCTCTCTCCTACGTTTTGCCTTAATACCACTGGGACCTGGGTGTGGTTCAGTGCTTGTTTGTCTCACTACAAATTTGTCAAGAGACATTTGTTTTTCCCTTCATTTTAACATTTGTCTATAATGATGCATCACTTTAGCATTCATAATGTCCTTTTTCTTAGCCAGTATGGTGGATATCGTTGACTGAGATTTGTTGTACTGTACTGCCTAGCCAGTCCAACAACCCGCACACCATCTTCATATTTATGAATGATCTCTTGTTTCTGCTCTATGGTCATGCTTACATGGGATCTCATATGTTGAGCCTTACCAAAAACTTTCCTGGGACTCATGGCGTGATATATAATATTTACTTTAATGTTCAAAATGCAAAAAATCTCCACAAAAGCGAAATTTCTTATAGGCGCGATCGTCACTAAGCGGGCAGCTGTAGTAAGCTGAGGCAGGTTGCCCGTGTGACCGGGAACCACGCGCTCGGTCGACCCGAACGTGTACCAACAAATATCGTAAGTCAACGACACCATCGGATGTCAAGTCGCATTTTTCGATGAAATTTACATCGAAATTATCGTAAGTAGGGGCAATCGTAAGTTGAGGTGCCACTGTATATATATATATATATATATATATATATATATATATATATATATATATATACATTATATATATATATATATATATATATATATATGTCGTACCTAGTAGCCAGAACGCACTTCTCAGCCTACTATGCAAGGCCCGATTTGCCTAATAAGCCAAGTTTTCATGAATTAATTGTTTTTCGACAACATAACCTACCTAACCTAACCTAACCTAACTTTTTCGGCTACCTAACCCAACCTAACCTATAAAGATAGGTTAGGTTAGGTTAGGTAGGGTTGGTTAGGTTCGGTCATATATCTACTTTAAATTTAACTCCAATAAAAAAAAATTGACCTCATACATAATGAAATTGGTAACTTTATCATTTCATAAGAAAAAAATTAGAGAAAATATATTAATTCAGGAAAACTTGGCTTATTAGGCAAATCAGGCCTTGCATAGTAGGCCAAAAAGTGCATTCTGGCTACTAGGTACGACATATATATATATATATATATATATATATATATATATATATATATATATATATATATATATATTTTGTGTTTATTGTTATTGTAATTACCTAAGTGTAATTACCTAAGTGTAGTTACAGGATGAGAGCTACGCTCGTGGTGTCCCGTCTTCCCAGCACTCTTTGTCATATAACGCTTTGAAACTACTGACGGTCTTGGCCTCCACCACCTTCTCACTTAACTTATTCCAACCGTCTACCACTCTATTTGCGAAGGTGAATTTTCTTATATTTCTTCGGCATCTGTGTTTAGCTAGTTTAAATCTATGGCCTCTTGTTCTTGAAGTTCCAGGTTGTGACTCCTTGTCTGTGTGTAATTACCTAAGTGTAATTACCTAAGTGTAGTTACAGGATGAGAGCTACGCTCGTGGTGTCCCGTCTTCCCAGCACTCTTTGTCATATAACGCTTTGAAACTACTGACGGTCTTGGCCTCCACCACCTTCTCACTTAACTTGTTCCAACCGTCTACCACTCTATTTGCGAAGGTGAATTTTCTTATATTTCTTCGGCATCTGTGTTTAGCTAGTTTAAA